>NC_081558.1:217273535-217287917 GCF_022355385.1 Mustela nigripes
AGTTCCATCCATGTTGTCGCAAATGGCAAGATTTCGTTTCTTTTGATGGCTGCATAGTATTCCATTGTGTATATATACCACATCTTCTTGATCCATTCATCTGCTGATGGACATCTAGGTTCTTTCCATAGTTTGGCTATTGTGGACATTGCTGCTATAAACATTCGGGTGCACGTGCCCCTTTGGATCACTATGTTTGTAAATACCCAGTAGTGCGATGGCTGGGTCGTAGGGCAGCTCTATTCTCAACTTCCCGAGGACCCTCCGTGCTGTTTTCCAGAGCGGCGGCACCAGCTTGCGTTCCCACCAACCGTGCAGGAGGCTCCCCTTTCTCCGCATCCTCGCCTGCATCTGTCGTTTCCTGACTGGTTACTTTCAGCCGTTCTGAGTGGAGTGAGGTGGGGTCTCACTGTGGTTCTGATTTGCATTTCCCCACCCCCTAGAGCAATTCATGTCCCCAAAGACGTCCTGCCACTCCTTTCCTCCAAAGTCTTCCGGTGTTGCTGCTTCCAGACACGTGACCAGTAAGCCCAACCATGCACGCGGCTCTCCCCTGTATCTGTCCCCTCCAGCCCTGCCCACGGGAGGACCTCCTCACCCCAGGGGCCTCTGGGGAGACACGTGGATCAGGCTGGGGTACAACGCCGGGGAACCATGGCTGGCACCACCCTAT
Organism: Mustela nigripes; assembly: GCF_022355385.1. NCBI lineage: Eukaryota > Metazoa > Chordata > Mammalia > Carnivora > Mustelidae > Mustela > Mustela nigripes. The sequence goes on from NC_081558.1 coordinate 217,274,209, forward strand.
GAAGTGGAGCCTCTTGTGAATCAGACCTGTGAGGCTCTTTCTGCAGACAGGTGCGCCGGGCACGCCATGAGGCCAAGGTGTGTGCTGGGGGGCAGGCATGAGGGCGGCACAGGTGATGGAAGGTGTGGACCTCCATCTGTGGGTCTCCAGCCTGTCCCTGCTTGATCGCAGCTGCCCCGCTGCCCTCGTGTGAAACACTCCTGCCCAACTGTGCCGCCCAGTGGCTTTGTCGTACCTCGCCCGGGAGCGCCGGTTCCGATCACGCATGCTGCTCCATGGCAAGGCCCGTGGCAGCTACCGGGAGCCAGAAGCACACAGGGGCTGCTTTCACATGCCTTTAAGCTCTCAGAAGCATCACTCCAAAATCCCAGGACCCTCGGTGGAGGATGCAGTTCTGTGAGCGTGGAGGCCAGTAGGATGGGGGGACCTCGTGGGACGTCTGACCAGCTGAAGGTCTCTGTGGCTCTCCAGGGAAGAGGGGGTGCTTTCCCTTATGGGGGGAGGGAGGCTGCGCCTGTCGGCCCCCAGGTCGGGGGGCTGAGGAGTTCAAGACCCTCAGGCTTGTCTAGTAAACTTCACCACCGCCCTGAGTCTCAGGTCCCGTTTGATTCTAATTAGGGCTTGTCCTTCGCACAGGTCGCCTGCCCATTGCAGCTCTCCTTCCCTTTCGATTTTTTCCCCTAAGGTTTTATTTATTTATTTTTCAGAGAAAGAGAGAAAGAGAGAGAGCGCAAGCAGGAGGACTGGCGGGCAGAGGGAGAAGAGGAAGCAGGCTCCCATCGCTCCCCGATGCAGGGCTCGATCCCAGGACCCTGAGATCATGACCCAAGCTGAAGGCAGAGGCTTAACCCACTGAGCCACTTGGGTGCCCCTGTTTCCCTTTCGATTAAGGTGAACAATCATCCAGTTTTCCCGAAACCGTCTCTGTGTTAGCCCTGGAGTCCCCACATCCCGAAACCCCTTACTCGTGGGCAAACCGGGAGACCCTCACGCTTACAGCCAGGTCCTGGGTGTGACTTCCAGCACAGCGGCTGCGGGGTGACACAGGCCCCAGCAATAGGCTCCGAGACGGCCGAGGGCACACCTGTCAGTGTTGGGCCTGGAACCCTTCACCGGCTGAAGCCATTTTCATTCGCATCTGAGAAACATCTTGTAATTAAAATTCTATTAAAATAAGGGGAATTTGAGGACCCCAAGACGAAGCAACCGGTAGCATCTTTAAAATTTACTTTACTTTAAATTTGCAGAATTTACTTTAAAATTTCACTTTAAAATTGCAGAATTAAGATTCACAAGTGTGTAGGGAGTGAGATCAGTTCATTTGGGGCCCCAGGTCAAATCCTGTTTAGGGGCCCAAGGGCGCCAGGCCTCGAGTGCCGCTCATGGAGACGCTCAGGCTAGTCTCCCCAGCCCGGCCTGAGAAGTCATTTGGGGACGTGTATCAGAGTGAGACAAGCAGAGTGTCCTGTTCTTGGCGGGGACCTGGGGATCTGCCTGGAGGCCATCCTCGGTGGAGGTCTAACCACCTCCCGCCACCCCAGGGCCTTCCTGCCCCACAGCCGGAGCCTCCAAGGCCACCTAACCCACTTAGAAGATGGCCCCAACTAATGGCCACTTAAAAATGCATGACCACGGCTCTGCACTGGGAGGATTGATCCCCAAGATCTCTCTGGAAGGGCTCAGGGAGGCCTGGAGTCAGCTTCTCCTCAGTCTGCCCCTCCCCCGCGCGGGGCGCTGTGTCGCAGGCTGGGTCCGCTCTGGGCCTTTGGCATCAGCACGAATCCTGCGGCTGGGAAGGCCCAGGTCGCTGTTTGCCCATTTTCTGCTCATCAGTAACCCACGCGGGGCGCGTCTCGCCCCCAGTTCTCCAGCGGGCTCCCCGCGAGCGCCGGCCTCAGCTCGGACCGCGGGACTGGGCTCCTGCAACCCCGAAGGGCCCCGGAGTGCGGGACGCTGAGCGGACTTGGGGCCACAGCTCCCAGGAGGAGAGCTCCCCGGCTCCGCGGCTGCCCCAGCTGCGCGGGGTCTGCTCTCCCGCAGGACGTCGCCGCGACCCGCGCAGAAGGAAAGCTGTGCGCACCCCAGTGCCTGGCGCAGAGCCTCCACCCCCGGTGGGCGGGGCCTCCACCCGCTCCCAGGCACGCCCACCCTCGGGGGTCTGCGTGTCCAGCCGGGGCAGCGCGCAGCAGACTCTGGGAACCGAGGCCTAGATGAGTAGGGGTGGTGTTCTCCTGCGACAGGAGTCCACTCCAACCTGGCTCAGCGGGCTGACAAGGTCACGGCCACCGTCTGGCCCCGGAGCCGGCCACCTGCCTCTCAGCGGCCTGCACGTGGTCCTGCAAACATCGCGGGCTCTCGGGGGATGGGAATGTGTGCGCTTTCCTGCGCCCCCCGGGAGGCCCTGGCCAGGCCAGCGTGGGGGTGTCTGCCGGCTGACTCCGGAAGGTGCTACAGCACCCCCCTCCCCGCCCCGCCCCGCAGGGCTGGACCTCCGGTGGCAGAACCGAGGCCAGAGCAAACAGGCTCACAAGGGAGTCAGGGGGCTTCCACGGCCCAGGACCCTCAAGTGCAAGGGACCGTGGCCTGAGAAGACTCAGCTTGCAGCCCTTCCCATGGTTACCAAGCCTCAGGCCTCGTCCCCCAGGGACACAGGGGCCCAACCTCCAGGGAAAGGGCCTTCCTGGTTTTAAGAAAGTCCTGAAGGCACCTCTGAATTGTAAAGACCCTCAGACTCGGCTGGTTCTGTTTAGTTCGGATATCTCCGCATAAAGTTCCGATGAGAACAGTCACCTCTTTCCCAGGAGCGTTCTCAAATGACAGGAGGGGTTCAACAGCCCATTTCATTTCTCTGAGTACTTAACACACTCACCCGATAGCCCCGGACACAGGGAGAAGCCCCAACATCCGGCCTGTCTGCAGGTGTCTCCTCCCCCCTCCCCCAGGGATATGCATGCGCTCAGCGGCGGCACACTGCAACTTGCACAGGTCCCCACAGAGAGGGTGATGAACCCCAACTCCACGGGACAGAAGCTCCTGTGTTCTGGACCCTCCCAGCCCCGCCCCATATACCTCTCCATCTGGATGTTCACCTGCACCCTTTATCACATCCTTTAGTATATGATGAGCCCACAAATGTGTTTCCTTGAGATCTGTGAGTCGCTCTAGCAGATTAGTCCAACCAGAGAAGGGGTCGTGGGAGCCCTGATTTGTAGCCGGTGGTTGGAAGTGGAGGAAACCCTGGGACCTGCTGATTGTTATTGGCATCTGACCTGAAGTCGGAGGTGGGGGGCTCATGTCTTTACCTATTCTTATTGGGTTGGTTTTTTTCTTCTTGATTTGCAGTAACTCTTTATATATTGTTTATTACAAAGATTTCATTCTTTGTAATGTATACTCCCCCCCCTTTTTTACTTGTTTATTTTTTGACTTTGTTTATGATGTTTTTCTCCTGGCATATGTTTCTATTTTTATGGCCAGACTTGTCCTTCCTTTATGCTTTGGTCTCTGGATTTTGACATATCATAGGAAGGCCTTCTCCACTCCAGGGGTAGAGGAGTTCACCGTATTTTCTTCTAATAATTTCATGGCTTTGCTTTCTACATGCAAATGTTTGATCTCCCTGGGCGGTATCCTGGGGCAGAGTTAGGAGCGTGGATTTAACGGGATCGTCTTCCAGTTAGATACTGAGTTGTCCCAACAGAATGTGTTCAATGCCTGTCTTCGTGTTGACTTGTTTTCAAATATCTGATAAGCCTCACCAACGCCCTATGAGATGAGCATTGATTCCATTTGATAAGGAGATCCACAGCAGTAAAGTGGGGGATAAGCTGGGATTCAATGAGCTACACACGTGTAAACCCCCAAGCACAGGGAAACACTACTTGATCCGGTGGGTACGTCGCTGTGCTGAAACAGAAGCGTCCTGCTATGCAGGGAGCCGGGGCGTTGGTGGGGATAAATGGGCAGAAAGGTCTAGTCTCGTTGAACTAACGCACCCCTACTCCCGAAAATAGCTGAGCAAGAACAGGACAAAACTTCTACTTCTTTATTCCACGTCTCAGTCCTGGGCTCTCCTAATACTTCCCAAAGACTTTCATTTAGGTCCTCGTTCACCTTCCACTTGAAGTTCCAACCTGATCACACGCTAAATCCCCACGTGTACTCAGGTCTGTTTCTCACCTGTGATGTCGTTCCGCTGCCCTGCGGGCAGGACACTGTCCGCACGACCCCAAGTTAGTTGTTCAGCTCTCAGCGAGAGCTGCCTCGTAGAGTGTCAGCATGACTCCTCCTTCCCAGAATTTTCCTGGCTACACTTTCTTTATTTCTGATATCACTCCTGAAATGAGCCATTCTAGGCAGAGGACAACTTAGCCTGTTGATAGTAATGATTGTAAGGATTGCATTAAACTTAGAATCCAGCGTGGGGAGGGTTGACCGTTCACACCCAGCCCAGAGCATGGCTCATGCTTTCACCTGGGCAAACTGACTTTGGGGACTTTGAAGGTTCTCCCCATACGTGCTTTACACATTACTTGCTACACGTATGCCCCAGCGTTTTCTCTTTTTGTTGTTGTCTTTATGGGGTTCTCTCCCCCATATCTTTCGTATTTATGCACGTGCACACCCACACGCGCGTGCGCACACACACACACACACGCATTATCTACCAATCACTGTAGACGTAGACGAAGGGTACTAATTAATTAATGTGGAATAATACTAATATTATAGGTAACCCGTTAAATTCTCTTATTACTTGTGCTTATTTAAAATGGATGCTTTGGGCACCTGGATGGCTCAGTTGGTTCAGCCTCTGCCTTTGGCTCAGTTCATGATCCCAGGGTCTCAGGATCGAGTCCCGCATCAGGTTCCTTGGTCAGCGGGGAGCCTGCTTCTCCCTCTGTCCACCCACCTCCCCAGCCTTGGTGATGCGAAGATCTCTGTCTTGTTTCTGCCTTTAAGGGAGTAACTCCCGAGCCTCGGTGTTAAGCATGGAACTGCCCCTGGGCTGATATTATACGACTATAACGTTACATATGTTGACGTACGGAGGAAGAACCCATCGTTGTCATTTCATTAAGCATTTTTAAAAATCAAGAATGATTGTTGAGTTTGGCAAATGCCTTTTCTGAATTCACAGAGACGATCATAGCGTTTTCTCTTCCATCTCTTCCCCTGATGTGCCGCGTGAGCAGACTGTCTAACATGAACTCGCCGGTTTGCTTTGGCAGCAGAGTCTGTCTGGAACACGCTAGTCTTCACACGCCGACGGGTTCTACTCACTCATAGTTCAAGACTCTCATACTGATACTTGTAAGTTATTTTGGTTGCTGGATTTCTTTCTCTGTGCAGTCTCTATCAGGTTTTGCTTTAATACTAGACTTCCTTAATGAAAAAGGGTTGTAAGTTTTCTCCCTTTTTCTTTCTTTTTTTTAAAAAAGATTTTATTTATTTGAGACAGAGAGAGAGAGAGAGAGAGATCACAAGCAGGCAGAGAGGCAGGCAGAGAGAGGGAGAAGCAGGCTCCCCGCTGAGCAGAGAGCCCGATGCGGGGCTCAATCCCAGGACCCTACGATCATGACCTGAGCCGAAGGCAGGCACTTCACCGATGGAGCCCCCCAGGTCCCCCTCTCTCTTTTTCTCTGCTCGGGAGTAGGTTAGAGAGGGTGGACGTTCCCTGGGAAGTCGTCGGAGTTAGGGGCTGTTTTGGGGGGAGGGAGAGCTTTAACAACTTTCTCTAAGATTTGGAAATTACCTGTTTAGACTTTATTTTCCGGACTCCATTTTTTCCCTAGAAAATTAAATTTCACTTTAAGATTTATTTTAAACAAATAGTTGTTTAAATCAAATCAGTACAGATGGGTCACGTGCAGCCACTCGTCCTCGTTTCTGTGGTTATGCTCAGCGTATTTGCACCTTCTCCCCATGTCCTCCACTCCCGCTGCGCCGGCGACGCGTCCCCGGGCTCTGACTCCCCACCAGTGACGGCTGCTCTCCTGCCTTTGATTTGCGTTTCGTTTTCCAACCTTCCACGCCAGTGATGCATTCGCTTTTTGCTCTCCCTTGTAAATACGTTGGCATGTTTGCATCCGAGGCCGTGCGTTTGCCACAAGGCGTGAGCCAGGGGCCCGCAGCACTGTGCTCCCACTGTCTTGGTGCCGGCGAATTGTACCTTCTGGCCGGTAGTTGCCCTTTGACCCAAGAGCTGTTGAGAAAATTTGTAGATTCCACGTAGAAAGGCTGTTGGGTGCCCTTATTTTGGTATCAATTTCTGGTATTGTTGCGTTACGATTGGAAGATGTGGCTGGATTATTCTTTCAGTTTGGAATGTCTCTGAGGCTCTTGTGGGGGCTCAGTGGACAGTCAACGCTGCTTCGCGTCCCCTTGCCCTGTGGCTGGGTTGGAAAGGTCTCCCCCACGAGTACTTTACTCATCAGTGTTCAGCCTTGAATACCGTTGCTTTTTGTCCTGGTTCTGCCTTGGACTAGACTGTTCCTCCTGTTAACAAGGGCAGCCTTACTGCACCCCAGAGCCAGAAAGGCACAAGAGCTCGGGCTGGGATCTCCAGGACATCGTGTGCCTCCCTCCCCTCACCCTCTCCCCTGGTCGTGTGGGTCTGGGAGATCTCGGCAAAGGAAGAAGCAGGAGGGCATGGGGAGGGCTCCGGGGTCTGTGGCGACTGCCGAGCCTCCAGGAAGAAGCCCTTGGGCCTGAGAGCAAGAGGCACAGGGAGAGCAACCGGGCAGGGTGAGCCACCCACCAACAGACCCCCTGTCAGCAGGTCCTAAAGCCATCGTAGCTCTGGCCGGGTCTGCCAGGAACAGCCGGCCCATCCCCTGGAGGGAGGCCTTCGGGCCGACCAGAGCTGGGCTGGGCACACAGCAGCCGTTTAGGGATGCAGTCCTCCAAATTCATTTACAAGCTGATGGGGAGAAGCTGGGTTTTCTGTTACTAACAATGAAGACCTCAATGTCTGCAATGAAGCGTCTGGTACGTGTGACTCTCTGAGTCTGGCAAGTTCTGGGGCAGAGTATCTGGGGCAGTTAGTGTGTGGGCGAGGGCACAGAGTGGAATGGCCTGGGTGCTGCACGCGCCTGATGGACCACAGAGCTCCACCTCTGAAACTCACCATACGCTCTATGTTAATTAAATCGAATCTTAAATTAAACACTTCTTCAAAAAGCAAACGAATCATTGATTCTCGGTAATCAGGCCATGGATGCCCCTGTTTGAGACCTGGGGGTGGCCGTGTGTGCCTCTCTCAGGGTGGTTGCAGGGCAGGTGTGTGTAGAGCCGTACCTTGTCCTACCGACCGGCTGCATCCTGGGGGCACTCAGGGGCCGAGGGCTGGTGACTTACTTGCTGGTGGCCCCAGAGAGAGGTGGGAGGGCATGGGGAGGGTGAGAAAGGGCAGGACGTGGAGAGGCAGTGGCTGTCACTGGTCCTGCCGTCTCTCTGGGCCCCTCAGGAGCCGTGCACAGGGCGCTTGGAGAAAGGGAGGTTTGTGCCGTTGTCCACCCTCAAGGGAGGCCCTGATGGTGGTGGCGACTTCCTGGCACTTCCCGCTCTGGGCCTCGGAGGAGGTCCCGGGCCTGGGGCAGGAACGCGGGGCCCCCAGCCAGTCCTGGAGGGGTGACCCTACCAGCAACCAGGCCATCCAGCTGCCACGGATGAGACTGAACTGTGGGCGTATGGTCTGGGGCCCCTCAACCTGTCTGCTAGGGTCTGGGTGCGCCCCTGTGATTGGACAGTGTTACGCTGTGCGGCCCGGTGAGAAGAGACGCACAGAAATCTGGGCTAGCTGACGCCGCCGGTCCCAGCGATTCCAGCTGGGTTCTGGTGCCTCTGGAGGCGAGCCCTGAACCCGCACTTGCCTCCCACCGCCCCTCCTGCCCCCGCAGCCCGACATTAGACATGCTGGGGGCTGGCACGGGAGGTGCCAGCCTTGGCTAAGCCAGGCCACAGCTGGCTTCTGCCCCCAGCGCAGGGGATAGCCCCCGGGCGTGAGAATACCAGAATGACAAGAGTCTCCAGCAAGGTGGCCCCTCTCACCCCTGCCTCCCGTCCCCACTGAGCAGGACACAGGTGCCAGACAAGCCTCTCAGGGGATAACCGCAGCTTGAAAGGAGAAAGCGGGAAGCCAGGCTGCCAGGAAGCCAGGAGAGAAGGCAACCGAGCTAAACATAGGAGCACTGAGCAGAACGTCCGGAAATGTCATCCTCAGTGCCAGGTCTGGCTTCATTATCCCTAATTATTTGAGTTACATGATGCAGAGGCAAACCAGGGAAGAGGTCCGTGCACACGGATGTGGGGAGGGTGTTCTTTGTGCCAGCGACGCACAAGGACAGCGGCTGTGGCCTGGAGGGGCGGGGGCCCTGGTGCACCCCAGCTCTGCTCTTCTACCCACCGTCCCCCCAGCGCCCCGTGTTAACTGGATGGTAATAGCAGGTGTTCTATCCCCCCTGGGCTGGGGAGAGACTTTTTCCTTAAAGAGAGCCAGAAGGGCAGCTGCAAGGTCAAAGGGTGGGCCCTGATCACGGCTTTATAGTGAGGTGGCCTTGGGGAGTCTATGACCCCCCCCCCACCCCCAGCACACCAGGCTGTTGGTTTTACCCTCACCAACAGCCTCTGCCCCCACCCCACACCAGGGGTTTGTTAGTTTAGGAGGGAAAAACGTCTGCATGACATTTCTTCGATTGCTCCCGAGGTGGATTTTTCGTCTGCAGAATTGTTCCTACATCTTCTTTTCTTTGGTGGACGGTGGACTGTTTGCCCAACCAGGGATCTAATTCCTAGACAGCTCGGTGTGTGCAGAGAAACCTGCGACCCAGCGGCGGGGGCCAGACTGCCTGCCCAGCGCAGCCCGGCCCCAGGAGAAGCTCCTCACCCCGTCAGTGCGCGAAGCCCCACCACAGAGGAGTGGGCGTGCGGCGAACCGTTCACAGCATCACATGGCTCCCCTGTGGGCTCTTTGTGGAGACTCGAGCATTAGTATTTTAAAGTCAATTGAGTTTTGTTTTTTAAAGATGTTTATTTATTTTACTTTGAGAGAGAGAAAGAGCAGAGAGAGAGAGAGGGAGAAGCAGGCTCCCTGCTGAGCGGAGAGCCCAATGCAGGGCTCGATCCCGGGACACTGAGATCATGACCTGAGCCGAAGGCAGAGGCTTTAACCCATTGAGGCACCCAGGCGCCCCATCAGTTAGGTTTTTAATTAAACTTTTATTTTGAGTGCAATTGTAAGTTGCAAGTGTAATTGTAAAAATTGTAGGTTTTCTCCCCAGAGGTGACAGGTGGCAGAGCTCCAGTGCCCGCCTCCATGGGGACGGGGACATTCATGTAGCCCAGATGATGCAGCACGATCCGTCCCCACTGGGATTCTTCAGCCCCTTTCCCTGCTTACCCCACACCCTCTCCTGAACCCGTTGTTTTCCAGCTTTGTGATTTTGTCATTTCAAGAGTATTCTGTAACAGAGTCACAGAGCATGTGACGTTTTGCGGCGGGATTTCTTCATCCAGCCCCGTTCTCTCGAGCCCACCCACATGCGCCTGCCAGCAGCCTGTTCCTTCTGATTGCCGTGTAGTGTCCTATGGGGTGGCTGTGTGTTTAACTGGTCACCCATCAGGGGACATCTGGGTCATTTCCCGTCTGTGGCTATTACATATCAGCCTGCTATGAACATTGCTTGCTGGCTGGCTGTTCCTTCGGCCCATCTCTGCGGAGGGGACTGAGCGGTAGGACAGAGCAAATGCTGTGGACCTTCCTGGGAGCCACTCCACCTGCAATAGCCCCATACCTTATGTAACAGGCTCTTTGGAGCTTAGAGATGGTGCAATGGGCTACCAGGAAAGATCATTTGGGCCCAAGTTCCCGCAACCTTTAAAAAAAGCAAATGCTGTCTCAGGAGACAAAGATCTAGAGAAAGAACAGATATTGATTAATAGAAATAGCATCATGTTTGCCATTATTAAAAGGAATTGCTAAACCAGTATTTGTGCTGAATTCCAGCATTTTCTAAATTCCCATGTGATAAAAAAGTTCTGATAGGTCTGCTGGAGGGAAAAGAGCCCAGGAGGAGTCCCCTGACGGCTCCCCAGCCGGAGGCTGGCTGCAGTGGAGCAGGAGAGCTTCGCCCTCCCCTCCCTCCCCTCCAGAAAGGAAACTTCCATATCTCGCCTATTGTAAATATTGCTAAAATAAACACTGGGGTGCACCTATCTTTTCAAACTCGTGTTTTCACTTTCTTTGGGCAAATACCTAGTGGGATTATCAGATCCTATGGTCATTCTATGTTTACTTTTCAAGGAACCTCCCTACTGTTCTCCATAGGGAGGAGGTGTGGGGGGGATGGGCAAAATGGGGGGAGGGGAGTGGGAGGTGCTCCGGTTATGGAGTAATTCTGGGGAATAAAGGCACAGCATGGGGAATATGTCAATGACACTGTGGCTGAGTGGTGACTGGTGGTAGCTGCACTGCGGGGAGCCCAGCCCCAAGGACAGAATTGTTACTTTGTACATTGGAAACTAATGTAACCTTGTGTGTCAACTGTACTACAAAAAAAGTACTTCCTTAAAAAAAAAAAAAGTACTTCCTAGAACTGTAGAACAAGAAAAAAAAAAAAAAAAAGGCTTCTTCCAAGCCAGAGCCAGGCACGTGGCCAGGACATGGTGTCTGTGGTCATCAGGGAGACTCCTTAGTGTCTGTGTTCCCCGAGTCTCTGAGTTATGTCTCCGGGAGGACAGGAAGCCGTGTGGAGGTCTGCCCTGCGAGTCTACACTTGGTATTGGCAGGTTTTAAAACATTTTTATTTTGGAGGTGCCTGGGTGGCTCTGGCAGTGAAGCGTCCGACTCCTGACTTGGGCTCAGGTCATGATCTCAGGTCATTGGATCGAGCCCCGAGTTGGGATCCGAGCTCAGTAAGGAGTCGGCTTGAGATTTCTCTCTCTCCCTTTCGCTGCCCTGTCCTCTGACACTCATATGTGCTCTTTCAAAAAAAACAAAAAACAAAAAAACAAAACTGAACATTTAAAAAGTGTTTGTTTATTTTGGCTACTTGAGTAGACATGAAGTGATAGGTCACAGTTACCTTATTTTGTCTTTCCCTGGTGTCTACTGATGCGGAGTCTCCTCTCCAACCTGTTGTTAAGCCGATGGGGTGAAATTCTCATTTCAGTAACCATGCTTTTGAGTTCCAGATGTTCCATTCAATTATTCTGATACGTCTCTTACTCTGCTGTGTGTCCCCGTCTTTATTCATTAGGTGCATACTTCTCCTTAATTCTTTGAGTTTACTGTGGGAGCTTTATAGTCTTACTCTGTGAACACAGTATCTGGGCCATCCAGAGGCTGGTTACTACTGACGACGTTGTTTCTTGATTATGGTTTACACTTTCTGGTTTCGAGGTGTAGTAATTTTTTAGCATATGTTGGGCATTGGTGAATCACGAGTCGTAGAGACCATGGATCATCTTCTACAGAAGAGTCTGGACTTCTGTTCTTGCTGGCAGTTCAACTACTATCTTTTTCACCTACTTTGTGTAGGCTTAGTTTTAGGCTTTTTGTTAGGTTGGATCTGAGGAATGTCCAAAGTGTCCACCAGCTTGTCAAGATTCAAATCTGAGTGCTGTCTGTCTTGCACATCTTGTCAAGGCTTTGCCTTGCACTGTTTTAAGATTGGTGTAGCATCGACCCTATTTTAGGGCAGGGGTTGGCAACCTATGTATGGCTCCTGGCCACATCAGGGCCATGCCCTGTTTTCATTTGGCCCTTGAGCTAAGGATGGTTTTTATATTTTTAAATAATTGTTTTTCTAAAAGTCCCAAAGAAAAATCTAAGACTGAAACGGTATATGACCTGCAAAGCCGAAAATATTCCTCCTGGCCTTCACGGATAAAGTGGGCAGACCCCCGGGGCACAAGGTCCTCCATCTGGGGTCTCGGCGGAATGTCCTGGGAGTTAGTGAGGCATCAGTGAGATCTTTCCACTGGCCCTGCTCAACCTCTAGTCTTTGTGCCACGCTTGACTCTGTCACAGTCAATTTCCAGTAAGCCCCATGGAGTCTCATTCTACACCTGCTGAGCCCAGCCGAGGCCAAGGACTTACAGGGAACCCCCAGGCTGACTCTGGCTCTGCACCGCTCCTTGGTTCCTTCTCCGGCCGTGCCTCACAGCCTCCCGTGTCAGAAACGCCGCTCTTCATGTCCTCACCCGGCTGCAGTGCACGTGCTGTGCAATGCACACACACTTGGCAGCTCTGTTCAAACTATTTCACGCATACGGTCACGTTACTTCATCTGCAGATGTTACCCCAAAACGACTTTCCTTACACAGGGAACTTACGTGCATTAAAGTGGGGCTTGATTTTGTGGCATTCCCACAACACGCCCATTCCGTGGGGGGAAGGTCCCGTGTGGTTGGGTCTGGGGGAGGGCTCAGGACCCAAGTGGAAGGCACAGTCCCACAGTTCGAGCATTCAGCAGTTGTCCCTGACACACGGAGCTAGTGCTAACACGAGTGCCGCACCCTGATGTGGACATTCAGAAGGAGGCAGTCATTCCAACTCCCTGGGAGGGTCGGGGAGCCCAGAGGAGTACCTGAGGCGCTGTGGGATCTTTGGCTGCAGGCGGAAGGTCAGTAATCTTGCTGTACTCTGTGGCAGCAACATTCCAGCTAAACCCAGTGTAGCAAGAAGACCGCAAGCCGGCCGTCTGGCAGGAGTAGCTGCCGTTCCGTTCCGTCCCGCAGCGGGAATCATGCTGGAACCCCGGCTTTCCCTGCGGCGCTGGAGTCTGACGAACCTGCCGAAAGCTACATTCTGGGTGAGGGGACCCACGAGGCGAGCCACTGCCAGGCCACTGTCCACGTGCCCCTCCTTAGGGACCCTAGGGCGGTCCCAGGGTCCCTCTGCTGTGAGCGCTTCTCAGGGTCACACCAGTGTCCAGGGTTCCTCTGGGTTGCTATCGGTGACCCCCGCGGGCATCCCCGGGTCCACGTGCGGTCGGTGACTCCACCCGCGTCCCGGGTCGCGCCCCTGTCTGTGTGCTGCCAGTGACCCGGGCGGCTGCCGCCCGGCAGCCCGGACCCCGCGTCTCGGGGGATCTGCACGGTGGGCAGCGGCCGTGCTCCGGGTGGCCAGGTGCTGGGGCGGGTGGAGACGTCCCCCGGGGCTTCCGGGCCGCAGCCCTCTCCACGGTCGGCGCGGGACCTCCGCTCCGAGGTCCACGCGCGAGCCCCGCCTGCCTGCCCCGGCCCCGCCCCCGGCCCCGCCCCCGGCCCCGCCCCCGCGTTTCTGTCGGAGGACAGCGCCGGCGCGCCGCCGGGAGGCCTCCCCTTTAAGCCGCGCGCCCCGGAAGCGGTAGCGCGGCGGTGCCGGGGCCGGAAGTGGTGCGGCCGGCGGGCGGCGGGCGGCGGCGGCGGGCGGCCGGCTCCGGAGCTGCCTCGCGCGGCCGGGCGGGCCTCCCTGTCGCGGCGCCGCTCAGGCTCGGGCTGGCCCGGCGCGGCCTCGGGGCTGCCCATGGGGCGCGGGGGGCCGGGCCGGTGACGGCGGACGCCCATGGACGCCCCTGAGGCGCCGCAGCCGCCGGTGATCTACACCATGGAGAACAAGCCCATCGTCACCTGTGAGTGCCGCGGCCGCGGGGGGGCGGCCGTTGCGGGCCCGGCCCCGCCCCCCGCCCGCGCCCCTCCCCCGCCCGCGCCCCCCCCCCCCCCCC
>NC_081558.1:217288317-217298605 GCF_022355385.1 Mustela nigripes
GGTAGGGGTCGGAGCCGCGCGACGCTCGCGGCCACGGGCGTGACCGCGGCGGGCGGAGCCGCGCTGGTCCCCGCGGACGAGGCCGCGCCCCGGCAGCCCCGAACGGCCCGCTCTGCGCGGCCGGGCCGGTGCCCCCGCGTCGGGGCCGGCGGGCGGTCCTGGGCGCGCCGGGACTTCTGAGCGGCCGGACGCGAGCTTCGCGCCGCGGCGGACGAGGTCGGAGGCGCGCCGGCGGCCGGCGAGGGCTGGCGTCCCGCGGGCCGGAGTTTCGGACTGTTGGGAGCGTGGCCCCGCCGCGGCCCCGTGCGCTGCCGCCCCGTGCGCCGCGGCCGCGAGGACGAGCGGGAGCCCACGGCGCGGGGCCCTGGGCTCGCGGCTGTCCGGGCGTCTTCCTTCCGGCGTGCGGGGTCCGGCCGGCGCGCTTCTGCTCTCGCGCAGAGCCCCGAGAGGCTGCGTGAGGTGTGGGTTCGTGGCTTCCCTCCAGGTGAGAAGCCTCCTTAGGGACCGCGGCTGCGTCTCCGCCAAGTCCGGACCCTGCCGTCGTTCGGGGACAGCCGTGCGCACCCGGGCTTGTGCCGAGTGTCTGCCTAGACGCCGCAGCGCGCTCTGCGCTCGGCCCCGGAGGACGGGTCCGTGTACGGCTGGTCCCTCCCGCAGGCGCAGGGGCTTTCCAGGCCTCCGGGAACAGGGGCCGCGCCCCGGGGTCTTCCTGGGAGGTGCCAGGGCCTGGAGGTGCCTCCCCGGCGCCCCGACGCTGGTCCGTCTCCACCCCCGAGGCTGGACAGGTTTCTGCGGACTTGCCGCAGGTGCGCTTCGGAGGTCAGGTTCTTCAGTCTCAGCACCGGCCGTGTGAGTGGTCGTCCTTGTGGACGCTGGTGGACACACGGGTTTACCGTCTGCGTTCTTGCCCGCACGCCTGCCGGCCCGCGGGGGACGCGGCGGCCTTTCCCCCGGATTGGCCGGAGTTCCGGGCCGTGGGCGGCCCCGCGTACAGCGCTGGAGCCCGTGTTCTCACGACCTCTGCCTCGCTGGGGTCTGGGGGAAGACAGGGGCTTCGGGAACTTTCAGACGGAGTGAGCTGGGAAGTAAGAGCTCCACGTGGCGCGGGTTTGGGAGCTTCCCAGCTCACACTTGGGTTATGTTCGGGGTTTCCGGGCTTGGGGCTGCAGCTTTGGGGGCACTTGTCCCGGTTTTGCCTCAGGCCTTCTGTGTCTGCTCCATTCGGTCCGGCCCTGGTCTTGTGAAGGGAGGAGCTGCTCTAAGCCGCGGACACTAACGCAGTGGGAAGGAGGCCCCTTCTTCCTCGAAGTTTTGATTTGATACCGGTACCCGGTCTCCTCGTTGCCACGCTGTGTTCCTGGTCTGGCTGCCTCCGGTCCTGGGACACCGGCCGGCCTCGGCGGCCCCATCCCGTCGCAGTGCTTCCCTTCCGACGAGAGCGAAGTTTGGGCCGGGCTGGAGTTTTCTCCGAGAACGTGGGACACGTGGAGTGGACCTTTCTGAGGAGGAGAGTGTGTCTGCCTCGCGGAAGTGTAGGGGCCGTTTAGCTGTGTGTCGCTGTGAGCAGAGGGGAAAGTCTCCGGAGACTGGGGTAACCAGAGCCCATGATTACGTGAGAGCTGCTGAGTGATCTTAATAGTATCCTGAAGCTCCCTGAACGTTTTACTGGCCTTCACTCCGCCACTAAGAGATTCCGAACCTGCCGCCCCTTCTCGGACCACCTCAGCAGGGGATGTGCTTTGACCACGACTGGCAAAGCCAGTAAGTACCAGCGAGCCTGCACGACGGCGTGGGGACTGACTGTGCGCCGACGTCGTGCAGCGGATCCCCTAGTCGGCAATCTGAGTACCGGCCCTGTGATGTCTTCATCGTGGAGAATGCACCGTGAGACCGAGAAGAAACCCAGCCGGTTTATGTGATCCGAGTTTAGGTGTCGGCATAGATTATTTCGTTATCCGCAGCGCTGGGTCCGTTCTCTGCTTCAGGATGGTTTCTCTTTCAGGTTTCTCTTCCAAGGGAGTGTTGGGGGAGACATGCTCCTTTCCCAGCTCTCTCCTCTGGCAGACAGTTACTGTAGTTCCGCTGGTCGGTGGCATCTCTTTGTTGACCCCTGCCATCGTGCCGAGAAGAGCACGTGCCGTCCACACAGGATTTATGGTGTTGGAGGCGCCGCAGTGCCCCGTGCAGACGGTCCGATCTCACCATCCCTTCCTGGACTGCGCTGTTTCTTCTTCCGGATCTCTGGTTCGGGGTTTCCCGTCTGCCGCTATGAATTTTGCAGGAGGGAAAAAGGCAGCAGAATTGAGCAGATGCAGGAGGCTTTGTGCCTGGCTGGAGTTTGATTTTTCTGCCTTAGGGTAAAGTTTTTAAATGTGCGGGTGGTTGATGTCCCGCCTACCCTGAAGGTGTGGTGCTTGTGATTCAACCACTGCCTTTTGAGTCCCAGAGAAGTCGCTTCAAATGCCTTTTGTTCTGATCCATGCGCAGCAGTGCAGAGCTGGCCCAGAGCTGGCCTAGAGCTGGCGTGTCCTGACCTCTCACGCCCAGAGCGACCAACAGCTCAGATGCGGGAGGAGCATTCATCCTCAGAAACCTCACTCGTTCCGTGACTGACGGTGCCACCGAATGTCCTTGCCTGGCTCGGTGTGCCGTGTGTGCCTGTGCCTGCTTGAAACAAGAGGTCTTTTATGGGGGACCTCGGCGCTTCATGGTCTCGTCCACGTGAGACGGAGATGGCCATAGTACCGGCCTCAGGGGGTCCGCACAGAGTTGGAAGAATAAAGTTGGAAGAATGAACTTGGGGAAAGCACCCAGAAGAGGAGTCACCGTGCAAACTGTTAGCCTGACCGCTGACGAGTGGTTCCTAGGCTGTTCACAGGACCTAGGTGTCTCAGTGACTTTTTCATGACATGTTTAGGTTAAGAAGAATACTTAATAGCTCCATTGATTAAATAGTTCAAATAATTTTATTAAAGGAGTATCATGTTATAACAGCTATTTGAGAGAAATCATATGCATGAGTTAGAAAAAACATTTTTCTTTTTAAGATTTTATTTATCCGTTTGACAGAGAGAGAGCACAAGTAGGTAGGACAGCAGGCAGGGGGAGAGGGAGAAGCGGGCTCTCCGCTGAGAGGGGAGCCCGATGCGGGGCTTGATCCGAGGACCCTGGGATCATGACCTGCGCTGAAGGCAGCCGCTTAACTGACTGAGCCACGCAGGCGCCCTAGAAGAAACGTTTTTCATTCTTAGACAAGTGCGGTGACACACTGATGCGGTGGTTGCCCCTGTCGGACACTGCACAGCTTCGCTAGCTTGGGAGTCCGATTGGACATCGCCCCCCTCTTTGCGGCTTTTTTTTGGTGGTACTTCCTTTTATCGTAGCAGCCACGCTGTTCTGTGACACAGTCGTGTCCTTGGAAGGGAGGTAGCAGGACCGAGTACTGAAACGGCACACCTCAAAGGGGGCCTGGCGTATCTGCAGCATCGTCGTTCTCCTCATCCGTTCGGAGCGCCGTGGGGGGTGTGGCTTTGCTGTGGTGGCCGCCGTCCGAGTAGGTGCACCAGCCCCAGGGCGGACGTGCACTGAGCCGTGTGAACGTCGGCTTACAGGCCCGATTTACAAGATGCGCCTCATAAGCGTTCCTAGTAAATTTGGTGTGTGCAAATGAAAGTCAGCGGCCTGATTTTCGTTTTTTAAGTCCGGATGCATGTCAGAGAGTATCAAGCATGGCCGGCCTCCCAGAGCCAGTCTCTGCCTGGGAGTGACTGGACCACAAGGTAGGGGGTCCACACGGACACACGGGAAGGGCCGAGGGGTCGGGCTTTGGTGGGGGTGCGAATGACTGACCGAAGAACATATTGTCTAAAAAAGCTTTTTGCCAGTGTGGATGCTTCTCTTCATGGCTATTGCATGGTGTCGTGTGTGTGTCTCAGGGTCCGCGCCGATTCCCCGCTGCTGCCTGGGCCTGGATGCCGCGGACCCTGCTCTGGCCCTTGGCAGGCAGCCCCCTCGCTCTGCAGGCCTCGGAGCCGGCCCCGGAGCTCTCCTGCCCCGTCCCGTCGGGTCTGCTGGGATGTGGTCTCCACCTGACTTGATGTGCCTTCCCCAGTGGTTTGGACTCACAGGGTATTTGGGGTCTAAGTAAAAACGGATGCCCTTGGGGTCATTCCTGACTCCTTTTCATCACAATTGGCGGTCAGTCTGTCCTGTCATTTATCTTTGACACTTATCCAGAAGTCAGCCACTTCTCCCCACCTTTACTGTTGCTCCCCCAAACGCAAGCCGCCTTCGCCTCGCCCTGGGTGTGCTCCTGCGGCCTCCGGTGGCCTCCCTGGTTTCATGCCAGCCCCTTGAGGCGAGTTCTCCGGGGGGCGGGGGGCGATCCCTCCGGGGGTCCTCAGAGGCACGCTTGCCTCCTGGGACCCTTCCAGGGCTAGCCGCCTTCCGAGCGTAACCCTCGCAGACCTTCCTGTGGGCCCGGCTCGGGCCTCACCCCACCAGCCCCGTGGCTTTCTGGCCGCCCGCACTGCCCTTCTGACCCCTCACTGCCTCCCCCCGCTCCGGGAGCTGCTCCCCGACCACCTCCCACACCAGCTCACTGTCGGGCTTTCCACTGACTGGATGCAGTCTTCTTGGCTCCGCACCCCCGACACAAACATTTTGTTTTTCCTTCGCTCATTGTCTTTCGTCCACCGCGACCCAGGCTGCCTGTGAGCCACAGGGTGTGGGCCCAGAGTCTGCTGGTCACTGCTGGCCTCCTGGCTCCTGCAGCCGAGCTGGGCACACGGTAGGCGCTCGGTAAATACCCACTGGATAAATAGAATAGATAAATGAGTGAGCGTCTCTCTAGGAAACACGGTGCTGTCTTTGAGGCGTCCGTAAGTTAGAGGCTTTTGACAGCATAGAGGTATGTTCTTGAAATGCGGGTCATGTTGAGCTAAGACAGCTTTGTGGGAAATGCTTAGAGAGCCTGAGCCCTGATCACCCAGACTTGTTTTAGGGAGCCTGCTGGGTGCCTAGTGTTTGCGCTGCTGCAGACCTTCTCTGCAGGCTTCGGACCCCGGGCGTCCAGGTCAATCCAGCAGGAGAAGAGAGGCTCACTGATGTGCTAGGGACCATCTTCCCTGCATTGGTCCTTCAGAACTGGGTTCAGATATGCTTTCTTTACTCTAAGTCAGTAGAAGTTTATGACCAAACGCAAGCCTTCTTGGGTCGCGGATTTGGCCTCTGAGGGGAGCAGGTAGGACCGAAGGTCTGCCCAGCTGGCATTTGCATGAGGCCTTGAAAGAGGAGCTCTGTAAGGTTCCAAACCAGCCTCAGCCCTAAAAATGCATAAATAAAGGAGGAATAGATTTCTAAAATAAAGAATGGAATCCGGGTGTGGACTTGCTGGGTCAGAAGGTCAGAGCAGTTGGAATATTGCCGGCTGCTTCCCAGTCGCTCCGGGAAGAGGTGCGTTTGGAGGCCCACTCGGCACGCAGACTTGTTCTTTGGTGTCTTCATGGAGCTTTCATCTGCCTGCTGGAAGGTTCCTCCACCATCCGGCCCCAGAGCTGTGCCCCCGGCACCGGCACCTGTTGGGTTCCCTTGTGCTCCTTAGCAGGTGATCCCCACCTCTCCCCCAGGTGTGGGCAACCTCTCTCTGCTTTCTGTCTGTCCACAGTGGTGTTCTCTCGATGTTTCTAGACATGAGATCACGTGGCGTGCAGTCTCGCGGCTGGCTTTCCTCGCCCAGCCATGTTTGGAGGCTCAGCGGGCTCCTCTGTGGAGGTCGTGCCGTCCCCTGTCGTGTGTTCCTTCTGTCATCTCCTGGTGGTCCGCTGTGCGGGTGGACCCCGTCTTGTTTATCTCTTCTCCAGGCAAGGGGCGTGGGGGTTGTCGGTGCTCTGTGGCTGCTGTGAGGAGAGCTGCTGGGAGCACTTGCACGCCCGAGCGTGGGCTCCTGTTCCAGTCTTCATGCGGGGATTGCAGGAGCGGAATTGCTGTGTTGGGTGATTAGCAATTAGTCCCCGAATCTGTACTGTCTCAGGTCCCCACCAGCGGTGGTTGAGGGTTCCGGTGGCTCCATATTCCGGCGGACACACGCTTGTCTGTCTTTTATTAGCTCTCCGAGTGGACATGAAGTGCTCTCTGGTTGGGTTTCAATTTGCATTTCCCTCACGACTAGTGAAGTTGAGCCTTTTTGCCTATTCTTATCAGCCATTTGTACATCTTCTTGAGTGAAATGTTTACTCAGATATTTTGCCCATTTTTAAATTACATTATCACTGAATTATAAGAGTTGATGATATTTGCTGATACATGTCCTTTTTCAGATCTGTAATTTTTTTTTTTTTTTTAAGATTTTATTTATTTACTTGAGAGAGACAGTGAGAGAGAGCATGAACGAGGAGAAGGTCAGAGAGAGAAGCAGACTCCCCATGGAGCTGGGAGCCCGATGCGGGACTCGATCCCGGGACTCCAGGATCATGACCTGAGCCGAAGGCAGTCGTCCAACCAACTGAGCCACCCAGGCGTCCCTCAGATCTGTAATTTATTTGTGAATACTCTTTCCTAGCTTTTGACTGTATTTTTTCTTAGTGCTGTCTTTGAAGTACATTTTTTTTTAAAAAGATTTTATTTATTTATTTGACAGAGAGATCACAGGTAGGCAGAGAGGCAGGCAGAGAGAGAGGAGGAAGCAGGCTCCCCGCTGAGCAGAGAGCCCGATGCGGGACTCGATCCCAGGACCCTGAGATCATGACCTGAGCTGAAGGCAGCGGCTTAATCCACTGAGCCCCCAGGCGCCCCTGAAGTACATTTTTAATTTTGAAGAAGTCTAGTTAACGCTTTTTTCCTCATGGATTGTGCTCTCGATGTTCTCTCCGGAGTCTTTGTCCAGCCCAAGGTGGTTGTAGTTGTCCGCGGGGCATTTACCTGATGATCAGTGAAGTTCTTACGTGTTTATTGCTGGCGGGACCCCTTCTGAGCTATGTGCTCAGCTGCGTTTCTCGGACATTCAAGAGGTGTGACCAAAAGCATGTCTAAAACATGAACTGGAGTAGCATTAGGAAAAAATGTGCTTTCTATTTTTATACTTTACACCATATGCATTAGTTTCCCAGCACTGTTGTCACAAATTACCAGAAACTTGCTGGCTTCAAGCAAGGGAAATACATTCTCTCAGGGGTCTGGGGACCAGCAGTTGGAAGTGAAGGTGTCGGGAGGCTGTGCACTCCCTCCTGCAGCTCCGGGGGAGGCTCCGTCCTGCCTCTTCCAGCTCCGGCTGTCGTTGGAGCCAGTCTGCCTTGTCCTCCCGTGGCTACCGTCTCTGCATTTGCTCTCCTGTCCCTCATCACAACACTGGTCACTGGATTTAGGGTCCATCCAGATGATCTCGGTGATCTCATTTGAGATCCTGAACTTCATTACAGTTACAAAGATCCTTTTTCAAAGGAGATCCCATCCACAGGCTCTCGGGCTCAGGCGCGGACAAGTCGTTCCGGGGCCACGTTCCTTCCCCACATGGCGGTGTCTACCTTGGTGTCCTGGTGCATAGCCGCCAGCATCCATTGGGCTGCTCTGGTTTTATATCGCTGCTTCTATCTTTAGAGGTTTGTCCTCGTCAGCTCTTGGCCACGGGAATGATTCCTGGGCGTCTGGGACCTGGGGCTCTAGATGTTGACCCAAGGTGGGATGATCTCTTAGAAATAGCGAACATTTTTTGTAGTCTCTCCTTCCTTGATTATTTTCCCCTCAGGAAACAAATGCCTTTATTTGGCTTTTTGGGCTTCTGTTCCATAATGTTTTGTTCCTTCATATTATTTTAGGCCCTTGTTTGCAAAACTAAAAAAAAAAAAAGTGAGTAGAGAAATTGCGAAGAAACTGACAACAGATTTAGACCTCGGTCTCATGGGAACTGTTGTATGTTTGGAAAGTTTTCTTGTTTTTAGCAGATCTGTTTAGCACTTGGAAGCAGTTGGATATATTTTAGAGCTAAGGATTTTAGGTAGAGCCTTGGCACTAATGATATCCCGTTGGGGTAGTAATTTTTACTACCTCACCGTGCACCATTCATGGGCACTTTTAGACCAGCTGGATCAGTTAGTAAGTTTGCAGGCACGGAGGCGGACAACAGAGTGGGCCGTCAGGGGTCATTTTGAGGCAGAAGCCCCGAAGGCCGGCTCCGCTGTGCCCGAGCCCTCGGTGTGTGACGGCCCAGGGAGGACCAACAGCCAGGTGCCCGACTTCTTTGCCACGGCTTCACCGAGCAGCTGGGGAGGCAGACACCATCTGCCCACAGGGGAGGAAGGGGGACTGGTCCCTAAAATTACCCCGCAGAGAAAGCCTTTGCCGCAGAGTGAAGTGAAATAGAAGTCTCGCTTACTTTGGTTCAGCAGTCGAAGCACTGAGTCAGTCAGCCGTGCTGGAGGTCTCCAGTGTGATCTTACCCGTTCTAAAATTGCATTCGTATCCCGAGACCATAATCTGACAGCCAGCAGTGCTGGCACCGCTGCCGCAGGGTGTCCGAGCTCCGGGGTCCGGCGCTGGCTGGTGTCGACTACAAAGGGGTCGGGCCAGGCTCCCCGGTCAGCAGGTGCACACTGTGCTTCTGGGCTCCGCAGTGTTGCCGGGCTTGGGTCACCTCTGCCGGCAAAGACCCCAGCCCTCGTGGAGCTTCCAGTCCACTGGGAGGAGGGGCACGACGGGCAAAAGTAGCAAATGATGCAATCAGTGACTAGTGCTGTGGAAGAAAGGAAGGGGTAAGGGCAGTGGGAGAGTCGGAGCATCTCACACTGTCTATGATGGAAAGTTGGCAAATGTGTGCAGAGCAGAGTAGTATAATGAAACCCCACAGACCTGTCCCCCGACTCCACCAGTTGGGAGGATTGGCCAGTCCTGCCCCTGTCTGCGCCTGTTCCCACCAACCCTGTGTTCGTCCAAAGCAGACCCCGAGGGTGACGTCACGGACCTGCACGTGCGTGTGTTAGGGGGTGAGGCGTTGTCTCCCCTCTCGGGTGCTGGAGCCCTGAAGGCCGGGGTGACGGTTTGGAGCCGGGGTGTTTGGGGGGGAGCGGGCTGGAAGAGGACAAAAGCTGGGCCCTGAGGATGGAGCCAGGGGCCTCGCGCGAGGAGGAAGAGTGCGCTCCCTCCCTCCTCCAAACCCCGAGGAACTGAACAGCCCGGCATCTTGACCTTGGACTTCCAGCTTCCGGAATTGGGGGGACAAGTCGGTGTTGGTGAAGCCACCCCGTCACATCTTTCATCCTGGCAGCCCAAGCTGAGACAGTGTGTGTTCCTCAAGACGGCGTATCGCTAAGAGATCAGGACTTTTAAAAGCATAACTGTAAAGCCTTTTTCACATCTAAAAAACTTTTCCCTAATATCGAATACTCAGCGTTTACATTTTCAGTGTGTCTTCAATGTCTTTTTCTTTTAAGCCCTTTGAATTAATTGGTGTCCACATAAGGTTTGGAGCCCGTGCTCTCCATCTGGCTTCAAATCTCGGGTTTCCCTCCGTCTCCTCTTGTTCCGGGCGGTTTACGGAAGAGCTTGGGCTCGGTCCTGTGGCCTGTTCTCCTCCCTCCTCCCGCTTGGCCAGCGATGTCCCGGGTGCCTTCCGTCCTTGGAGTTCTGTGTCTCCTGGAAGATGGTCCTCGGAGCCAGAGGCTGGCTCAGGTTCAGGTTGAATGTTTTTGGCAAGATCGTCTTCTCCACCAGCAGCGTGCGGGCCCCACTGGGGTCTCTCTGGTGGGAGCGGCCTTTCTGTGGCTCACACCCTGTGGGGCACAGACTGGCGGGATTCCAGTGTTGCCGTTTCGTCTTCACTTGTTCGTGGAAATGTGTCTGTAGAAAGTGTGTGTGGGGGGCACCTGGGTGGCTCAGTCGGTTTAACGCCTGCCCAGGGTCCTGGAATCGAGCCCCACATTGGGATCCCTGCTCTGCAGGGAGCCTACTCCTCTCCCTCCCTCTGCTGCTCCCCCTGCTTGTGCTCTCTCTCTCTCCCTCTCAAATAAATAGAACCTTTTAAGCAATGGTGTGTACGTGTGTGACGTGCTCGTCCAGTGGTGTGGGTTGTGTGGGTTCATGCACTCACAGGGAGTGTCCTCCAGTGGTGATCATTTACCTTTTTTTTTTTTTTTTAAGATTTTTATTTACTTATTTGACAGACAGAGATCACAAGTAGGCAGAGAGAAGGGGGAGTGGGGGAAGCAGGCTCCCCGCTGAGCAGAGAGCCCGATGTGGGGCTTGATCCCAGGACCCTGGGATCATTACCTGAGCCAAAGGCAGAGGCTTTAACCCACTG
>NC_081558.1:217298705-217352040 GCF_022355385.1 Mustela nigripes
AGGCTCCCCGCTGAGCAGAGAGCCCGATGTGGGGCTTGATCCCAGGACCCTGGGATCATGACCTGAGCCAAAGGCAGAGGCTTTAACCCACTGAGCCACCCAGGTTCCCCCTTTTGTTTTTTTTTTTTTAAGTATCATTATGAATTTAAGGATTTAAACCCACCTGCTTTTTTTTTTTTTTAAGATTTTATTTATTTATTTGACAGACAGAGATCACAAGTAGGCAGAGCAGCAGGCAGAGAGAGAGAGAAGGAAGCAGGCTCCCTGCTGAACAGAGAGCCCGACGTGGGGCTCAATCCCAGGACCGTGAGATCATGACCTGAGCTGAAGGCAGAGGCTTAGCCCACTGCGCCACCCAGGTGCCCCAAGAATTCTTTTTCTTTTTTTAGAAGATTTTATTTATTTGACAGAGATCACAAGTAGACAGAGAGGCAGGCTTCCCACTGTGCAGAGAGCCCAATGCAGGGCTCCATCACAGGACCCTGGGATCATGACCTGGGCTGAAAGGCACAGGCTTTAACCCATGGAGCTACCCAGGCGCCCCCCGACCTGCTTTGTTTCAGTCGGTGGCCTGTGCGGTCCTTGCCAACCTGCCCGTGGTTCCGTCTTTGCTGTTTAGTCAGCCTCTGAGTTGTCAGAGTCTTTGTGAGTGTCTGCTGTTAACGTGTTCCAGACTCATTTCCAGCTTTGGCCCTGGAGTCTGCCCTTTCTCCAAGGAGCCCTGCTGCTTTTTAGTGAGGAAAGGTTTTCTAAGACCCTAGTCGATATGCTTGGGCTGCTGACGGCCGCTGAGTCTTTGTTTCAGGGCCAGAGCTGGGAGTGCAGAGGTGAGGCATGCCCTGACGTTCTCTGGGTCCTTGTGAGTCGATTTCAGGACTCGGTGGTTTTTTTTTTTCTTTAAAGATTTTATTTATTTATTGGACAGTGAGAGAGATCACAAGTAGGCAGAGAGGCAGGCAGAGAGAGAGGAAGGGAAGCAGGCTCCCTGCTGAGCAGAGAGCCCTATGCGGGACTCGATCCCAGGACCCTGAGATCATGACCTGAGCCGAAGGCAGGGGCTTAACCCACTGAGCCTCCCAGGCGCCCTCGGCGGTTTTTTTTTTTTTTTAAGATTTTTAAAAAAAATCTATTTATTTGACAGGCAGAGAGGCAGGCAGAGAGAGAGGGGGAAGCAGGCTCCCTGCCGAGCAGAGAGCCCAATGCGGGGCTTGATCCCAGGACCCCAAGATCATGACCCAACCAGAAGGCAGAGGCTTATTAACCCATGGAGCCACCCAGGCGCCCCAGGACTCGGCGGTTTTAATGAACCGCTAGACCTTCTGTGTTTTCTTTCTTCCCATTCTCCGGAGACTTGGGGGTGACAGGTAGAGCGCTATCAGACCAGAGCTGCCTCGCTGTCCCCCAGCGGGCTCTTCCCCCGTTTCTGATTATGCAGGCCGGTCTGGGAATAATCCTTTCTCACAAAGCCCTAGCGGCCGCTGCCTGTCCTGGAGCCCCTGATCCCACCTTGTATGGCCTCTGCCCCTTTGCCACCAGCAGTGACTCGTGAGCAGAGATTTCAGATGCTTCTAGTGTTCTCTGTAGTGCTTGGACATCTCACAGCAGGAGGCATGGGCCGCCGGCCAGCCTTGTTCTTTCTCTGGGGCTCTGCTGCCAGCCGTGGGCACATTTAACTCCCTTTGTTCTCTTTTTTTCCCCTGATATTTTTAGAGAAAGCTTTTTTAAAATTTAACTTTGTTTTGTAATCACATAAAATATTTACCTGCTCTCCCAACCGGATCTTCCAAGCAAGGTGTGGAGCGTAGATTTCTGTCCTTTCCACACTGACTCTGTCCTCACCTAAATATTCTCCTGCCGTTGAAAAAAAAATTCATACGCATTCGTACTTCCCTTCTTAGGAAGCAGGTCACAGACCAAGAAACAGTTCCCCTGCCTCCCTTTTTCTCTCAGCACTTCCTCGAGATCCTGCTCGTTGGACTTTGCAGCCGCGCAGAGCTCCATCCGTGGTGTGGATCATGGGTGTTCTGTGGTTGATGCTCCTCCGGTCCTGTCGGGAAACTGGATGGTTCTGTCTCTTGCTCTTTCAAATCACCCTGAATCAGACAGCCTCATGGTGCAGTCTGTTGGGATGGATTCCTTCAGGGATCGCTGGGGCCGTGGTAAACTCGTAATTTTGCTGAATATCGCTAAATTCCTCTTGGTAATGGTGAGCCTTTTGGAGGCGGCAGCCAGACCTCACTGAGAAAGTGGTCTTTGGGAACTCTGGGGAATGGGGGGGTTTCAGGAGCGGGTCTCTCCAGCCGTGGGCACAGCCCGGGGCAGGGCTGGGCCTGAAGCAGGCCCCTCTCTCCAGCTGGAAACGCTGTGATGCCAGCTGCTGCGGTCACCCTGTAGTTCTTTACGTAAAATCTGTGAACTGTTCAGGCTCCTCCTTCCCCGCACTCGGTTCAGATGCCTTCATCCAGACCTCCGGTTTGTCTCTGCTCCTTACGTTTGGGTCGTGTTTGGTCTCTAAGCTCCAGAGAACGGCCCGTTGGCCTCCCGGTTAGAAGCGTGGTGCTTGTGGCGTGTGCTCAGTTGTCTTTCCTGCTGGAAAGGACAAAGACTTCCGGGGCTGCATATCTGTCTCTCTGTGGGACCTCGTCTCTCTGTTCTCTGTGGATAAGCGTTGGCTCCCTTTCTGCAGACTCCTGCGGCGTGCAGTTCAGTTGTCACAGACATACTTTCTGCCTTTTCCCCTTTGATCACACCCCGGGGGTAGTCATTGGTACAGAGACCGCCTCCTGGGAGAGGGAGAAGCAGCGTGGGCGGGCGCCCGTGTGCACGGGCCTCAGTGAGGGTCGAGGGTCGAAGCTGGAAGCCGGGTGGAGTGGGCGTTACCGGATCGCCAGCAAGGAAATGGCAGGACGTTCTGATGCATGATCTGACATGGGCATTTGGGCAGGACGGCTGGCGGCAGGTAAAGGCCGTCCCCACTGTCCCCATCTTGTTGGCTGTAGGAATTCGCTTCCTTCCAACGTGGCCTCTGCAGCAGGAGGCTGGGAGGGCTCGCTTGTTTCGTGTCAGGCCTGTGCCTCGCCATGAAGGAAGGGCAGTGTGTGTGCGCAGAAGCGGGTCCGTTGCCCAGTCATTTCAGGGCACAGACTAAGCCTTGGCTTCTACTTCTAGAATCTGGGTGGCGTCTGATCTCGTGTGTTTTTTCTCCTGAACCCCACTCCCCACCTCTGAGCCCCAAATGTGAAGCCTTTGCTGTGCAGACAGCCTGGGAGGGCCACGACGATGCGTTTGGTGTCGGTTTTCCCCATGAGAGAGCTGCCGACGTGAGGCATTAATTTTCCCTCCTGTGCCAGTGTACGAGACGAGACGCACAGCGCATACGCCCTGCGCTCGGTTGACCGGGCTGACACAACTTCCCAGCTCGTGACCTTGGATGTCTGTATCCTTCATTTGCAAGTCTGTTCGGCTAGAAGCTGTTCGGCTAGAAGCTGTTCAGGAACAGTTCATTCATTCGGTGTGTGGTCTCTGGACAGGGACAGGCATCGTTAGGGCGAGTGTCCGTGCTCTCTTCAATTAACCCCCGTTTTCAAGCAGGAGCGCGCTGAGGAGCGCGCTGCTCCCTGGTGAACTCTAGCTTTCTTTGGTTAACGGCATGCTTAAAGAATGGCTCTTTCTGAACATTTTTCTATACAACAGAGGCCAGGTAAAGTACATGTTTCCTTTGACTTATTTGTTCAAAGGTAGAAACTCATAGGATCCCTTGCTGGGAAGGGCCTTGAAATTGGTCACCCGGTAGCCAGGCACTCCGTGGCCGTGCAGCTTCTGGAGTGCCTGCGAGGAGGTGCTCCGACGGGGGGACACTCAGTGCCCCAGTGTGGGTCTCGCACCTAGCACCTGCTTCCTGTTGAGCTACAGTCTGCCCCCCACCCCGTCTTTGCCACCCCGTAATGCGGGGCGGAGGGGACTCTGGAGTCCTGCAGGGCAGAACTGATGCTCTTGAATTAAGACGTTGTCCACGAGGTATTTGAAGACATCCGTTTTGCTAACAGGCTAAAATATAAAATAGCCTGGGTGCCTTCAGCCACTTGGGATAAAGTATGAGGTGTGTTTTATTGGAAAAGTTACTCTGTCCCTTTACTAAGATTATACTAAAGAATTTGAAGAAAAATTATGCTGTCTGAGGGTATCAACAAGTATTTAAAGACTTGATGTAAGTAAGATCTTTGACCCAAGGTAAATGTCCAAAGAAAAATACTATCTGGAAGATGTATGTACTGTGAGGAAGGCTGCCCATCAGTTGCAGATCGGCCGAACCTTTTGGTTTTCTCTGCCGCTTTCTAGTGGTCACAGTGTCCTGACCCTTTCCTATTTTCATGAGATTTCATAGCTTCGCGTGTTTAAGGGCTGGTAACTGGTCAGCTTTTGACAGAAATGTTGGCTGTTGACGGAAGGTCTTCTGGAACCTGTTCCTTCAGCCAACCAGCTTCGACAGAGCCTCTATACATGAATTACCAAATAATACAGAAATGTATTTGTCTTAGGGTTCTGGGGGTCAGAAGTCTGAAATGGGTCCATTGGGCTAAAATCAAGGGGTTGGCAGGGCTTATTCCTTCCAGAAGAGAAGCCCTCCCCTTGTCCTTTTCCAGCTTCTAGAGGTTCCCACATTCTTCGGTCATGGGCTTTCTTCCATCTTCAAAGCCAGCAGGGACCTGTTCAGTCCTTCTCGTGGTACCAACTCTTCGGTTCTGGCCTTCTGCCTCCCTCCTCCCCACGGAATAGCCTCCCCTCCGGGTACCTTGGCCCACCTGGATAATCCGGGATAATCTCTTTATTTAGGATCACCTGATTAGCAACCACGTCTGTCCTTGACCTTACGCCTCCCGGGTCTTGTAGTGTACCAATGTAGTGTTACGTTACGTTACAGGACTAGGACAGAGATTTCCAAATGCCCTTAACACATGTGTGGGGAAAAATAAAAATCGTGGGGGGTAATGATTGTACAAGCGTGAGAGTCCCGTGTCCTTCCCAGTTGAGAGTAACTTTTCAGTTCAGCCTTGTGTTTTCCCCGAGGCTTAATTTGTAGCTGTCGAGCACTCAAACCACATTTGGTAATTCAACTACTTTATTTGTAGACGGTTCAGTGCCAGACTCAATCTTAATGTCATAACTGCATCCTAAAATATTCTAAAAATCGTTGCATAAACATTATAGGAACATCAGCAACCAATTTACAGCTTTTTGAATGTAGGTACAGTTTTCTTTTGTGTTAGAATCCGTACCTTTTAGTTTAGACGTCCTGTGTCCCTGAAATGCAGAAAGTGAGCGCCCTGTCATCTTGTCCCTCGGATAGAGAGCCCCACGGGACAGTTTGGTTTGGGTGTGGACTTCCAGCAAGGGGGCAGGGGTGGAGGGAGGTTGCCTCTGCTCCTAGACGGGTCAGCTTCGTGTTGATTCTGGTCGGTTGCCATCTAGTGTTAGGAATTAAAAATGTGACTCTTTGTTTTGACACTAAGTAACCGTGACTTTGATGCAGAGATACAGTGGTGGAAGGTGAGGGTTTGCACTGTTCCTCAGGTCGAGGGAGACTCATGCAAAGGGCGCGACAGCTTGTGACCGGGGTGGGGGTCGGGGGTGGGCTGGACCTGCTGTTAAGCTTTGGTTAGACTCTCATCTCAGTGACAGCATCTTGGGCCAGGAAAGACTGTCCAGCCTGCAGGTTTCTATTTTTGCTATGATCGCCTTCTTTGAAGAGTTATTTCAAAAAGAGCTGTTTTCTTACAGTCTTACTGTTGGGGATCACAAACCCAAGAGAAGCGTCTGTATGTGTAGTTACCATATTTTCTCAAATGGACACATGTTAGTGTCTTTTCAGTGTTGATCCAAGTTACTGATTACTTTCTCTGTAATTGAGTTCCCAATTCTTTTTTTTTTTTTTAAAGATTTTCTTTATTTATTTGACAGACAGAGGTCACAAGTAGGCAGAGAGGCAGGCAGAGAGAGAGGAAGGGAAGCAGACTCCCCGCTGATCAGAGAGCCAGATGTGGGGCTCGATCCCAGGACCCCGGGATCATGACCTGGGCCGAAGGCAGAGGCCTTAACCCACTGAGCCACCCAGGTGCCCCCCAATTCTTTTTGTTATAATTTTTTTTTCATTTATTTATGTGACAGACAGATCACAAGTAGGCAGAGAGGCAGGCAGAGAGAGGGGGAAGCAGGCTCCCTGCTGAGCAGAGAGCCCGACGTGGGGCTCGATCCCAGGACCCTGAGATCATGACCTGAGCCGAAGGCAGCGGCTTAACCCACTGAGCCACCCAGGCGCCCGGCATGAAAAGTTTTAAATTGCACGATTATGCTGGTAAAAATCTCAGAATGCAGTAATAATCCGGAAGTACCAAAGGTCTGGCCAGAAAATCCTGCTGTGGCAGGAATAAGACAAAAACAGGTTCATATAATCAGAAACCAGGGGCTCTGGCTGCCTTTGTTGGGGGTGTCTGAGCTGGGCTCTTCTGGGCGGGGGCAGGTGCGGGTAGGTCTGGGCAACACCCTGAATGCTGGTGTCCCTCGGTTCCCAGCAGGGCGACTGTCCCAGTGTTTCCCTTCGCATTTGAGTGGCCCCCGTGCCTGTCCCTGCTTCTCCCTCTCCTGCCAGGGCACAGCCGCGTTCGGACGCTGGCCGGGGGCCGAGGATGACTGCGGTGGGCTGCACACCCCGGAGCTGCCCCCCAGATGTGTCCCCTCTAGAGATGAGGACGGGGGCATGTTAGACACATGCAGGGGTGAGATGTTCATGTTAGTAATTACGCTCTGGAGGACCCTCATTAACTATTTTGAGGAGTCCCCCTTCCTCATACACACAAAGAGGGATCTTAGTTGTTACAATAAATACTCTGACTTTAGTCTTTCACTAGGCCTCTTGAGGTGGAAAAATTAGCACAGGCGTTTTCTGCACACGGTTCTCTGAGGCTGGGCGCATCAGCCTAGAAAGCCGCCTTTTTGCTCTGAGTAGCTGCTTTCTGACAGCCGTCAGCTGGGCAGTTGCTCCGTCTTCTTCTAGTTCAGACCTCCGAGCTCTACGGCCTTGGCGCCGTCGTGATCGGGCGGTTGGGGCTTCTACCGCGTGTGTCTGGTTGGTTCTTCACCTGTCCCAGGAGCGGAGACGTCGCTGCTTTGGACGGTCGTGCCCGCGCTCTGCGGTCTCCTTCCTGCCCCGGCTCCCCGGAGCCCGTGTTCAGGGGCGTCTCGGGGTTGCCGGGGACGCCACACCAAGAGGAGACGCGGAGGATAATGACGGGTGTGTGGTCTGGACAGTGAGGGTCGTTCTTCGTTCTCAGTCAGTGGGTTAGAGAGATCTGACCTTCAGGTGTAGACCGGGGGCTGCCGTGTTCGTCCGCCGGGGCGCTGTGACGAGCCGCTGAGGGGCCCAGCCCGCGAGGCTGAAGCTAGCCAGCAGGAAGCTGGAGGTTCTCCAGTCCCAGCTCGAGGTGTCCGTAGCTGGGGCTTTCCCTCCTTACCCTGCAGACGGCGGTCTTCTCTGTGTCCTCCCGTGAGCTCACACCCCTAAAACCTCTTGTGTCTCCACATCGTCTCTTAGAATAGGGCACCGGTCAGATCGGATCAGAGCCCGAAGGCCCGAAAGACCTCATTTAATTCAGCCACCCCTTTACAGATATGATTTCCCGGTGCAGTCACATTCAGAGCCACCAAGGGTTAGGATTCTACATGGATTTGGGCGGGGGGGGGGGGCACGGCTCAGTGTATAAGGCCCTGAGGCTGAACGGTCCTATTTAAGTCCGCAGTTATTATGCTAGCTGACCTGTAATCTTTTCAGATTAAATTTAGGACACAAATTAAAGGTTTATGCCATGAGAGCGTGTCCGAAAAATTAACTTTATGGTCTCCATTTAGATGAGGTTTATCGTTCTGGTAGGTTTTGCGAGGGAGGTACGTGGAGCACATAGGAGGCGCTTTGGAGCCGTGTGTGCATGTGCGGGCCTTGGGGACGAGGACGAGGACCGGTGGACACAAGCGAAGCAGGAGAGGGCCTCATCCTGCTCCTTGGCAGAAGAGTAGACGCTTTTGTACATTAATCCCGGAACCTTTTAATTTTAAGGAGGCCATGGGAATGGCAATCCAAGGTAAGAAGTCTGAGGCTAATTGATTATTTTCTTATTTTAATGATTTCTAAGATGACTATCAAATAAAGGAATACGATGAAAAATGATACGTTAAAACATAAAAATTTGTTTTTATTCTAACAAAAAATGTAGTAAGAGTAGCCCAGACTACTTCGTGGCAGGCCCGGGGTTCAAGGTGGTTTACTTGGGTTCCCTCCTTCGACCTTCGCCACAGCCCACGGTGTTCTCACTTCCACTCCCCAGGCGGCCCGGGGAGGCTCAGGAGGGGTGGCCGTCCTCAGGCGCAGGCGCAGGCGCTCGGCTAGGCGATGGCGTGGCTCTGAGAAGACCCCGGCCAAGGGGCGCTCAGCGCTCATTTCCTGGCCGGCCCCCACCTCCGACGCTGGCTGCCCGGAAGCGCCGCTGCTCTCAGCAGTGACTTGATATCCTTATGTGCTGTGGGGGAGGTCTCTTTATGTATATGTGCATATACGTATGTGTATATATACATATGCATATATGTATGTGTACGTGTATATATATATATGTATATATACACACAGTCATGATAGCAAAATAAGCAGATGTGTTAATGGCCCACGTCAATTCCCAATGATTTCTTTAAGATCAATGCAAAAGCAATTTGGATAATGGCCTTGCTTCGAGTTTGACGATCCCGCAGTGTAAGAGTTGGACTGGTCTGTATTAAAAGGCTCTTCTTTAGCTTCAGTGTAGCGTGGTCGGAGCGCTGATGGACTCTGCCGTCTGGTAACGCTGAGATAAGAGCTGAGGTAAAACTCACCCCGACTCAGAGCGGGCGTCCGCCGTGAGCCAGGGCTGAGCTGCAGACACGCCGGCCTCTCAGACCTCGTCGTCCTGGCCTGTGCGACGGGGTGGCGCTTGCCTTCCTGCGCGGTTACCGTGAGGCCTGACTCAGGGAAGGCTCGCCAGGCGTCCCGTGTGTCGTGTGTGCACACAGTGTCCTGTGTCCATTTTAGCTCCTTCCAGCATCTGGATGCATCGTGAGTTTATTTTGGTGAAGAAGTTCACGTTCACTTCTCGGGGTTTCCTTTTCGGCCGGATGTTCATGGCTGTCCAGGAAGCAGTGGCCGTGGGTCACACGGTCAGGCTGCGGCTGGTGGATGGGCGCCAGCTCTCTCTCTCCTTAGCTTTGTGGCCTTGAGCGTGTGCTCTGTCTCCCAGCTTCGTTCCCTGACCCTCGTTGTCCTCAGGGAAAATTGTGCGCACCGCACGGAGGTGTCGCAGGTGAAGTTAGACTGTGCAGGCCGAGAGCTGGGTTTTCTTGAGACGAGTTATTTAGAGGTGTGCGACAATCTTACTTTGTGATGTCATTTACTAAATGTAAAATCGTCTCAAGTTACCAAGTCAGTAAATTCTAGAGCGCATTTTGCCCGTATTCACCTAAGAATGCCGTAACTGGATTTCTTTTTATTCCTGTTGTAGGTGCTGGAGACCAGAACTTATTCACCTCTGTTTATCCGACGCTTTCCCAGCAGCTTCCGAGAGAGCCGATGGAATGGAGAAGGTGGGGCCCGCTCCTTTTGTGGCATCATCTCTTCGTGGTTTTGTGGACATCTCGGCGCAAGTAACGGGGTGAAAGCTAGAGCCTGAGTTGTGAGGTGTCTTGTAAAGAAACCAAGCCGTCACATAGTCCGTGGGCCTCACTTGTGAGAAGTATGTTGCTTTTCTTACTGAAACATAAGGCGGTGGAAACAACACAGTTCTTTTGAGTTAAAGGCCCGCTTTTATAGGAACAACCTCTGACTCCTCATGGTGCATCAGAGTATCTTTTTTTTTTTTTTAAATTTTATTTAAATTCAGTTTAGTTAACACACAGTGTATTATTAGTTCCGGAGGTAGAGGTCAATGATTCATCAGTGGCATAGAACACCCAGTGCCTGTCCCCTCCCGTGCCCTCCTCAATGCCCGGCCCCGGTTACCCCATCCCCCACCCCCGCCCCTCCAGCAACGCTGGTTTGTCTCCTTGAGTTCAGAGTCTGTAGCAGAGGGTCTTAAAGGCACAGACTCCACTTTAGAGCAGAGCACATGGCCTTTACCTACAGTCTCAGCAAGGGCTCCCCTCCCTGGGCTCCTGGGCTCCTTTCTTAAGGGTGAGGAAGTACGTGGAAAAATGTTATTTGTAAATTAGGGGGACGCACCGGACCAGCCATCTTGTTCGTCCTTTTGCCTGTGATTGTTTGTCTCATGACTTGTTCGGAGAAGTAGTCCACATTGAATTATCCTATTGGAAAACTTATTTCTGCTAAGATGAGCTGTTATTTCTAGAAACTGTTTGGAGTTTGACTTCTTAGTAGGGGGGAGTCCGATTTTAGTCGAGGTGCGTGCGCGTCTCCGGTGGTTAGTCCTGCTCGTGCCCGTTCTTGCTGCATTGTCCTCTGCCCGCCGGGTGCAGCCCGCCACCACGGAGGACCGCTGTGGCTTCCTGGGGTCCGGAGGTGGGAGCCGGTCTCGTGTTTGTGTCCGGTGGCATGGCAGGAGGCGTGCGGGTGATTCCTGAATTGCGTGTATGGAGCAGACAGCACGTAAGAGAACCGTTTGGCATCTGAGGTGGCCGTGCTGTCCGTGAGAGACGACAGCCCCACGGAGGAGTCCGTGTCCAGGGAGACGGAGGGGTCTGGAGAGGTTTCCGATACGCGGTCTTTAACCCTTCAGAGAGACGAGCGAAGAGTGTGTCCATGAAACAAGACGAGGGCCCGTAGGAGACAAGCAGAGGCTGTGGATCTCGTGTGTGGTCGCCTTCCTGCACCGCCCGAGCCAGAGGACGGGTTGATGAGGCGGGAGGGCGACGCGGTGGAGGCTGGACATCTTCCCTGGAGAGGGACGAGAGACGGAGGCCTTGGGAGAGGCGGCTGAGCCCATGCACCCCGCATCCGCGAAGGCGGCTCCTGGAGACGCAGGCGACAGCGCCAGGAGGGACAGATCTCGCAGGGCCACCTCTGCACCGGCCTGTGGCTCTGGCTATGGACGGACGAGCTTCAGCCCCATGGATTCAAGGCTCTGCAGGCAGTGGGGAGAAGCACTGTTCTGACGGCGGCCCGTCTGGATTGGAGCAGGTGCAACCAGGCGGCAGAGAGCTGCGCCTCCCTGGTGCTCCCCCGGCGGGGCGGTTGAGAACTCATCGTGGCACAGACCGGACGCCGTCCTGGAGGAGACCGGCCCCGCGGTGCCTTCCTGGTTGGAGCAGGAGGCCCTCTGAGGGACGCCAGCCAGAGGGAGGACTCTGTGGTTGTCGGAGAGCCGGGGGTGGGGGGTGTGACACGGGGAGCGGCGAGTCCGGGAGCTGAGAATGTGGGAGGACCAATAGCACATCAGAAAACTGTCACCAGAGCGTGTGCCGGGCTCCAGACCCTGGTGCTGCTGCATTTAGTAGGCGGGCCACGGAGCCGGGCGGCCGGGGCGTGGGCAAGTGACGGGTGGGCAGTGCTGAGCCTGCCGATTCCATCACGGATGCTTGGACATGGTGTCTGACAGGACGGCGTCTGGGGAGGTACCATGGGCTGAGTTGTGGCCACTAGAGCATGTGTCGGTCAGCGGGCTGCGTGTGAGTTCATTCGGAACGAGGACCCCGTGAGGCCATCCCAGAGTAGTGGGGGCCCTGAGTCCGATGACAGGTGTCCCGGGAAGACACAGCCACTTGCCGAGGAGCAGTCGCCTGGACATGACTGCAGAGAGGGCGTGAGGGGCCCCAAGCAGAGACGGCCCGGGGTGCCGGAGGTAGGAGGGATAAGGAGTGAGTTCTCCCGCCGGCTCTCAGGGGGGCCAACGCTGCCAGCGCCTTGATTTACTGTTTCTGGCCTCCCGAGCAGTGAGAGAATTGATGTTTCTTCTTTCCTTTTTTTTTTTTTTTAAGGTTTTATTTTATTTATTTATTTATTTATTTATTTGACAGAGATCACAAGTAGGCAGAGAGAGAGGAGGAAGCAGGCTCCCCGCCGAGCAGAGAGCCCGAGCAGAGAGACCCTGGGATCATGACCCAAGCTGAAGGCAGAGGCTTGACCCACTGAGCCACCCGGGCGCCCCAGTTAATATTGTTTTAAGCCTTTGGTTTGTGGTAACTTGTCAGCGTAGCTCTAGGAAAACTGGTACGGGAGGGACCAGAGGCGACTGGGGTAGGCAGCTGGGTGCGTATGAGAGCGAGCGGGAGGGAGAACGGCCTTTTGACGCTGTTTGACGTGTTACAGCAGGTGCCCGTGGCTGTGGTCCGAATGTGCGGGTCGTTGAGTAGACCCCGGACCTGCGCTCGAAGCCGAGATTGTCCTCAGTGCGGCGAACGGCTGTGCGGAGGAGAGCACGTCGGGGAGTGAGAAGACGGAGCTGCGGAGCCCTGCCCCCTTGCGCAGGGGAGGGGGGCCCAGAGCTGCGGACGGGGGCGCAGCCGGAAGTTTCAGAGCGGAGGATGGGGAACGGGCCGTGGGCAGGATCCGAGCAACGACGGTCAGGGTTTTCCCAGAGGTGAATCGGGCTTGCTGGCGCCCATGGAAAGTCCCGTGGACTGAAAGCAAAACACAGCAAACCAGAGGCCATGTCAGGAAAATAAAAGGAAAGCAGATCTGCGGTCCCGACAACGTGGAAAATGCAGCTGCAGAGCCGGCCCTTCTCAACGCACTGATGGCAAACCCCTTCCAGCCTCGAGCTGTGCGCTGCCGCACCGCGCGGGCCGAAGGGAGCGCCGAGTCCGCCCCCTCCCTGCCTGTGGGCCTGGGGCCCTGCGGAGGCTGGGCTGACGGCTTTGTCTGTCGGGGGCCTGGGAGCCATGGCGGCCCTGGGGTGTGTGACTTTTGGCCGCTCGGAGCTTCCCTTGTGTCTCCGGAGGGGTGTTCTCACGCTGCGCTCGGTGCCTGCCGTGACCGGCAGGTGGCTGCGAAGTCCAGTGCGGTCACAAGCCTCCCTGCCCTGAGATAGTGAAAGGACCAGCGCCCAGGAAGGAAGATGCTCCCAGAATTCAGAGGAAGGAAGCGGCTGCCGGCAAACAAGCCGTAAAGATATTCCGCTAAACTTAAGCTGTCAGTCCTTTCAAAAATTAAGTCCGACATTTTAGATGTGGGGAAGAAAGCAGAGGAGGTGTACTTGTCTGGTTCAGGGCCAGGGTAGACGCTTCCTCTGGGCTTTCAAAGAAACATTTAAGTCGATGCATGTTAAAAATAAAAATGGAACCCACAGCAGAATGGAAATAGACGGCGAAACTTTCAAACCAGCAGAGAAAAAGGATGGAAAAAGCAGACTTGATTAGTCTCACAAAGGACGGGGAAGGAGCTGAAAATAGAAAGTACGCAGGTTCAAGCATCAGCGGGATCGTGTTAAATATGGCTAGTTTCAGTGTGTTAGACCCACTAGGTCGGACGGAAAAATTTCTAGAATCTGGCTTAGAGATGTGCCAGAGACACAGTTACTGGAAGTGGAGGATACAAGTGTGGAGGAAGGACTCATGGAGGCGAACGTCCGCTTTAGAAGATGCTGAAATAGCCGTGCCGTGGATCAGAGCTCAGCCGCCGGGGGCGCTCTCTGTGTCCCTCCCTTGGGGGGCCGGGGGTGGCGCGGAGGCTGAGGGCAGCGGGCTCTCTCCATGTTCCTCCCGTAGGAGGTGGCGGGCGGCTCTGTTTTGGGTCATAAAGGTGATCGTAAAAGGATTTGTGTGGTTTAAAGCTTTCGTGTCTTCAAACTGCGCTTTTGACATTTGGGAACCATTTTATTTTTTATGGTGACGTAGAGATTCAGTAATAGAGATATTACTCTGAGTAATACCATTGTTCTCAGCCGTCTGTGTGGCCGCACGTGGCCCTGGTTCAGCAGGATATTGCTGTCACGTGTCACTGAGTAACGCGGAAGTCTCGATGGGGACGGAGCTTTGACACGTAACTACGCGCCATGCTCAGAGAATGTCCGAATCCTTTCGGACAGAGTATTCTGATCATAACTCAGGATCAATACTGTATCCGTACTTTTGCATTTGTGGATCTGATTCAATTATTGTTGGGCTCCCCCCCCCTTTCTTTCTGCTGACCCTCTGTAGTCATTTTTCTTAGTGACGTTTTAAAAATTGTTCGTAGGTCCTATGGCCGGGCTCCAAAGATGATTCACCTAGAATCTAACTTTGTTCAGTTCAAAGAGGAGCTGCTGCCCAAAG
The DNA here is from genome assembly GCF_022355385.1 of Mustela nigripes. Taxonomy (NCBI): domain Eukaryota; kingdom Metazoa; phylum Chordata; class Mammalia; order Carnivora; family Mustelidae; genus Mustela; species Mustela nigripes. The sequence goes on from NC_081558.1 coordinate 217,312,983, forward strand.
AAGGAAACAAAGCCCTGCTCACCTTCCCGTTCCTTCACATTTACTGGACGGAGTGCTGCGTAAGTATGCGCAGGGCGAGGGAAGGACCGGAAGCGTCTTGGAACAGGGCTGCGGGTCCCCAGTCTAGCTTTTTGTTCAGGCAACTCTGATGTTCCAGATTGACCCTTTGATGGTCTCTGCTTGGTGCCTCTTTTCCCCCTTCCTCCATCACATGCCCAGTGGCTTTGTTACTCCACGCTTCTGCTCTGGGCCTGTGTGGCGCCTTTTGGGTAGCCACCGGGTACAACTCCCCTGCTGTGTCGCGCGTTCCTGGGACCTCCCTGCCACCTCCTGGCCTCTCGGGATTGTTAGTGTTTCCTCTCAGTTGGTTTCCGAACCCCGGCTGTTCACTGTCGTGGTGGCTGCTCGACTTCATTCTCCCCGTGGGTCTCTGCTGGTTCTTGGGCTTTCTGAGGCCAGGGACCGCCCTGCTTCCTTGCTGTGGTGCCCCCAGAGCAGGCCCTCCATGGCCACACATCCAGGGACCTTACTTGTACTGTGTTGTCGCGTGTTTATGAACCCAAACAGAGGCTTGTCACTCTTGACAGAGTTCTGTTGTGCGTTGAGAGACGGTACTGGGGTCATTCCTTCCTGTTGTAGCAGTGCCCGGCGTACACAGATCATTGTGTGTCATGATCCACCCCGGAATCTGAGTGTGCAGAAACAGTGTGGCGTGATGTAGAGAAAGAACTGGAAGCTTACTCCTGGACCTTTTTGCCTTCGTGGATTTTGCTTTGTACCTTTCCCAGTCGTGTCTGCCACGCGTGGTGGGCTCACACCCGCAGCGTGGCCACACATGGGGCACGTTGTCTGCCAGGGAGCTCGGCGGAGGTCAGCACCCAGGGCTTCTGTCGGGGTTCAGGCACGTGGACACCCTCTGCCTGGCTCGTATCAAAACTCTAGACTCCTGGAGGGAGAGCAGGCGTTCGGCAGAAGCCGTAGTGTTTATGCAAAGAGCTGGTGCCCAGTGAGGGTCTCTTGTCACGTGATGGCGAGAACCCTGCCACTATCCATGTTCCCAGGCCTCAGGCAGGGGCCCACCCCGTGACCAGGCCCAGGCACAGCCGTCCTAGGCCTGCGGTGCTAACGGCTTCTGTCTGTGGCCGGGATGTCAGGTTTGGTGTGTGGCCGAGCTTTCTCTGGGCTATGGGCACTGTTTCCCCTTGCATCTGACAAGCCATCTTGGTGGGCCACGGTAACACCTGGGGTTAACCTGCTCCTGGTCCAGCTTTCCCGCATAGATGGAGCAGCAGCGGTGAGTGTCCTGGGCCAGTCTTGAGAGGGCAGCAGCCAGCTCCCCAACACCGCTCCGCGGGGTTCTCCTCTGGGAAGGAGCTTGCGTGGTTTTCTGTGCCTTTTAACGCTTTGCCGTCTGTTGTCCTTACTGTGATCTCAGCGTGTCCCAGATTCAGAGTGAGAGTCACTTCAGACCGGCCCTTGGGTCCTTTTCAGGGACTTCTCTAACTCAGGCACTGCAGGATATCCTGGGCTCTCGCGCCTGTGCCGCCCTCGTCCTGGAGTCGCCTCCTCTTCCCAGAGCCGCCACCCTAGCGCTTCGGGCTGTAGGAGCCGCCCGCCCTTCCGGAGCCGCGCTGAGGCCGTGTGTCTCGGGGACCGGGGCTTGATCCTGTGCCTCTGATCGGAGTGTCAGTCCCCCAGGCTCTGTGCTGTGCGCAGTCCCGGTCCGGGCTGGCCTTGGCCCTGGCTTCGGACGGCGTCACCGCGGCTGTTTCCTGCTCAGTCCCCAACCTGCACATCTGTGGTCTGTGTCGCGGCTCTTGCTCTGCGGCCAGGAGAGAGTTGCGAAGGCTGCGGGGCGAACGGTCCGCAGCCCTGTCTGGAGGCCAGGCCACCCTCGGCCCCAGGCTTTTCATGGTTTTCCCCTGGCTCCTGCTCGGGTCCTTCCCCATGCGAATGTCAGTAGCAAGTTCCTGAGCTCCAGACGGAATTTTCCAGGCTTTTGGTAGGGACCACATTGAGCTTATGAATTCTCATGCACAGAGACGATGTCTTGCTGGTGTGGAGACGTTCGGACCCCGAGCGAGGGAGGCCTGTCTCTCTGTGCACGTCTGTGTCTTTCTGGAGTGTTTTAGGGGTGCGCGTCCTCATGGCAGAGTTTACGTGTTTCTGCTTAAGTTTATTTCTCTGCGCTGTCCTACTTTAGTCACTCGTGTCCGCGTGGGGCTCTCTCTCATCTTCTCTTCTGCTTGGCTCTTGTGTGTGTGTGAAGGCTGTGGGTTTCTTTCGTGTCAGCCTTGCACGTTCTCTGCTCGAGTTCGTGTTATCGCTGGTTCTCTCTGCCCCAGGGTCTAGGGCTTCGCTGCGTTTCCCGTCATGTCAGCTCTTCTTTCTCTGTTCTGGGCATCCGGTCGTCTGCTCTGTTTGAACCGTGGTTAAACAGCGCTGGAAATGGTGGGCTTCGTTGCCTTGTGCTGACCTCTGTGGGGGCGCCCGCGGGGTGTGCCCGGCGGAGGGGTACGTGCACGAGCTTGGGAGGGGGCCCAGCCCCTCCTGTTTCCTCAAGGATCTTTGTTAGGAGTACATTCTAGAATTTTGTTGGAAAGGCTTTTTCAGACTCTGGAGATAATGGTATGGGTTTTCCCCACTTAAATTTATTGATATGTTGGATTATATGAATGTGTTTCTTTTTTTTTTTTTTTTTTTTTTAAAGATTTTATTTATTTATTGGACAGTGAGAGAGATCACAAGTAGGCAGAGAGGCAGGCAGAGAGAGAGGAAGGGAAGCAGGCTCCCTGCTGAGCAGAGAGCCCTATGCGGGACTCGATCCCAGGACCCTGAGATCATGACCTGAGCCGAAGGCAGTGGCTCAACCCACTGAGCCACCCAGGCGCCCATGAATGTGTTTCTTAACAAGAACCAGACTTGCATTCCTGTTATACATTCCACTTGGTCAGATTACTAGTTTTTTAATGTGGTATTGGTTGCCTGTTCACCTAATTTAGGATTTTTTTTCCATCTATGGCCACAAGTGATTGGTCTGTAACGTTTTTCATATTGTTTCTGTCAGGTTCAGATGTCAATATTATATATGCTTCATAAATATAACTGGGAAGTTTTCATTTATTTCGTGATTTTGGAGACAGTTTATGCAGCCCTACAACAGTCTGGTCTCCAGGGTTTGATGGGATTCTCCTGTGAAACTGTCCGGACCCGGTACCTTCCTACAGGACGGTTCCTTGATCACTTTCTATGCCCCTTTCATGGAAATGAGTCTCTTACAGCCCTCCATCAGTTTTGCTAAACTGTATTTTTCTTAGAAATTATACATTTCAGTTAAGTTATAAAATTTAGTTTCGTGAAGGTGTGCACAGGGTCTTTTATTCACTCTTAACATACGCTCTGTGGCAGCAGTTACTTCACTGCAGTTTTGTACTTCTCCCCTTTCTTTGTGGATAAATTAGCTAATCGTCGTTTGTGGACTCTTTCTCCCCCGAGAACCAGGGTTTTTACTTCTGACGTACTGTCCCCTTCTTTCTTCCTTCCTTCCTCTTGCTTTCTTAAGGGTTACTTTGCTCTTTTTCTTTCTTTCTTTCTTTTTTTTTTTTTTTTTGAGTTGGAATACATTTGTTTTCATTTTAAATGTAAATGATACAGGTCTTTAGAGATAGGAATTGAAATCCCAGTGTTATTTTTCAGCAGGTCTCTGCTCTGAGTCTGTAATGCCCTTTTCACCCAACGGTTTAACATGAAATTTAATTTCCAGAAAGAAATTCTTTAAAATTTGTTTTTTAAAATTCCTAGTTTTACTGCATTGTGATTAGGATGTTGTGTGTAATACTTCTGCTTTATGAAACTTCCCTTTCCTCTGTGACCTGAGAAAGGACCAGACGTTGTGGATGTTCTGTGTGTGTTCCAGAACTTTCTTGCTCTGCTTTTTAGATTGTAATGCTAGATACAGAGCCCTAAGGGCGCCCCTACCCACCCATTGGGTCACGCATTCATATCTTAATGATTTGTTCACTCGACCTGTCTGTGGCCCACGGTGTGTGTGAGAGTCTGCACTTACTGGTGTGTTCATGCTCCTCGGGTCGTCTGTAGTTGTGTTTTGTGTGAATAGTTCACATATCTAATGTGCGTTGCTGTTCTGTTACAGCTTTTCTGGAGTGAAATAGGTCATTTTAAAGAATGGTTTCTGAGTAGAGTGTGTCCTGTTTAGGAAGCCTTGTCTGTCTGAAGGAGGTAATTGGTTTTCTCCTATATTTCTTTCAGTAATTTTTGAATTTGTGTTTTACATTTGGATCCGTGTAGATTCAGTTATTTTTGTGTGTGGCAGGTGGTGTGGAGCATTAAGGTCTAATTTTATAGTCTTAATTGGGTAGCACATTGGCCTAACATCATTTCATAATTGTCTCTTTTCTACTTTCTGAAAATTTCACCTTTATTTTAAACCAGTGTTATGTACGCATTACGTTCTGAGATCATTGTCTGTTCTGTGCCAGGACTAGACTTGTAATTATTACATCTTTATCATATTTATTGATGTGTCTTGTTTTAAAATATATCCCTCGGTTAGTATACATTTTTTTCTTCTGTATAAACTTCAGAGTCAGATTGTTAGGTGTACAGTTATTATTTTCCAAAAACGATTGTATCTGCACTTTGTAGACCCCATTCTCTTCTCTCTGTGGCAGTGACCTTCCTCCACGGAGAGGCCTGGTCAGTGTTTCCTCTGGTTGAATCCAAGTGGGCTTCTGGGAGGAGGGGCATCATGACTTTGGAGACCAAGTCGTAAAAGGTGATACATCTTCTCCGGGGCCCTCTGGGGATGTGTGCTCTCAGAGCCCAGCTGCCATTCTGGGAGGAAGTCGAGTGCCTGCCTGGGAAGGTCGCCTGGGGCTGTGCAGCCCCGGTCGCAGCAGATCCTGGCCGGCAAGCCGCTGGCAGCGGACACACCACAGCCTTCTTGCGCCCAGTGCCGCAGCAGGTGCGGCAGGCGAGCTGTGTGCCCAGTACTGTCTGGGCCGTAGGTCGGTGAGCAGAGTGAACATTCCCGACCACTGCGTGTTGTAGCGGTTTGTCCCAGAGCCACAATAGAACAGGAGCAACCGTTGAGAAGAGAAAGGGAAAGACGGGAGGTATTTTGATTGGGATCGCCTTGAATAAGTTGGGGATTCATGTGGGGAGAACTTTAATAGTCACAGATCGTCCTGTCGAGGAACGTGGTCTCTCCATTCTTTACGCCTTTTTGATGCCCATAGTAATGTGCGCTTTTTTCATAGAAGTCTTGTATTTTTAGTGCTAGATATACTTTTGTAGACACTATGGATGAGGGGTTTTCCCCCTTAAAGTTACACTTTCTAATGGGAAGCCTGTGTTTTGTTGTCGTTTTGCTTTAGTTTTGATCATTCTTAATGAAAGTTCTCTGGGGCAAGCAGATTACACTGGGGATTTTGGAATTAAAAGTAAAACTGCATTAGGCTAGTAGTTGCTTTCAGGTTTCTAGGGCACGTCTGCAGCATCGTCTCCTTCCTTCAGCCGGGGCTGGGCGAGCGCACCTTTGTGTCCCTGCACTGGTCTTGTCACAGATCCGAAAGTACCGTGTTCCTGTTTTTGCTTTGAACAGTTGCGTTGTGGAGATCAGAGGTAGGAACGGGGGCCTCTTAGTTACCCCTGCCAGGCTCTGGTTAGAGTGGTGAGAGTTGTCCCAGCGTCTGTGAGTCTGAGCGTCTGAAGCGGCCTCGACTTTTACGAACTGTTTTGCTGGATATAGAATTCTGGACTGGCAGTTCGTTCTTTCTCTGCAGCAGGTAAAAGATGCTCCTCCAACTGTCTTGGTTTACATTGTGACCCAGGAGGAGTCTTTTGTTCTTGTCTTTGTTACTTTGTATTTAAAGTGTCCTCCCCCGCCCCCTTCAGGGAGTAATGATGTTTTTCCTTGTCACTGGCTTTGAATCGTCTGTGGTACGCCTTGCTGTACTTCCCTTCCTGTTTCTTGTGCCTCCCGTGTTTCGGGCTTTGTGGGTTTGTTGTTCTGGTTTAGGTTTGAAACATTTTTGGTCCTTCTTTCTTCAGATACTTGTGTTCCTCTCCCCTTCCTCCCCTCTCCTCTGGGGCTTCAGTTACTCACATCTTAGGCTCTGGAAGTCCCACAGCTCAGTGACACTGTGTTGCTGGCTTCTCAGTCTTCCTCTGTTTCATTTGGGTGATTTCTGCTTCTGTATCTTCAGGTTACCTAATCGTTTCTTCTGCGGTGTCTAATCTGCTCTTAATTCCTCCCACTCAGTGTATTTGGCATTTTAGACATCGTGGTTTTCATTTCCAGAAGAATCATAAGGGTTTTTACCTTTTAAAAATATCTTCCATGTCTCTGCTTCATGTCAGTTTTTCCTCCATTGGAATCTTCTTGAACACTCAGAATGTGGTCACAGTATTTTCTGGTTTTGTCTACTAATGCTACTATCTCTGTCATTACTGTGTCTCGTCTGTTGATAGAATTTTCTACTCATCATGGATCATATGTTCTTTGCCTGCCTGGCAGTTTTTATGGGATGCCAAGCACCATGAGTTTTTCGTTCGGTACTTATGTTTTTGTGATCCTTGAAAATTTGCGCTTTGTGTCATTAAATTACTTAAGTCTGATCATTTTGGGTATCACTTTTATGATCTGTGGATCTGAAACTGTGGTCAATCCAAGACTAATTATTCCTTCCTTCCTGGGTTCCCCACCCAGTGCCCTGTGGCTTTGGAGGTTTCCAGCCTCCCCTGATCCCAGCCTGTGTGGGTGTTGAGTCCTGTCTGGGTGGGTCTCTGCCTGGCTTTGGGTCTTATACTTGTGGGCCGGTCTGCCCCCTCCTGAGCACCCCAGGGGACCCTCCGAGCTCTGACCTCCAGTGAAGTCAACTATCCTTGGCTCCCAGGGCCCTGTGCTCTGTCTGCTCAGTGCAGGGGACCCGCCAGGCGTGACCTCAGTGCCCCTTGCGGCACCGTGGGCTGGGAGCTCCACGCAGTTGCCTGTCACTGGCAGGGCTCTCCTCACCTGCTTCTGTGTTTCGGGAGCTTCAGGTGGTTATGTCAGTCTGCCTCCTGCCTCGGCCATCGCCACACAGGGGGCGGTCGCCCTGTTTGTTGGTTCGTGTCTGTAGACACCCACTGACTTCTGGTTTGGGGAGTGTAAGCCTTTCCTATCAGCATTGATTGTAACGCTCATGTTGTCCACATTTGGCTTCTGTGCCCCTTTGACGTGTCCTCCTTTTCTGAGCTCTCCCTAACGCGAGACGGGCCAGGTCAGCCTGTCCTTGCTCTGCGTGAGCCCTGGGAGCGCAGGTTTGTTTTAGTGCGGGATCGGTTGGCGAAGCAAGCCCCAGAGTAGACGGGCTCTTGGTTCCGGCCCGCGCAGCAGCGCAGCTGGGGAGTCCGTGGACGTGTGCACGTGCTGTCCGCTCACGCACATTTACGTTTATTCCGCTCTAGGTGTCTGTGCAGATGCACACACGTCACCAGTCCGATTCCAGTCCCTGCACCACAGGGAGACTCTCGTGTCCTCCTGGTCCGCCTTTGACTTCTCTGTGGAGAAGGGGCGCTCACTGTGCTCCGTAGGTCTGCTGTCAGGGACCCTTCTGTCACTGCTGTTGCGCCGCCCCGCCCCCGGCTCGGTGCCCCCTCCCCGCCTTGGGGCTCCACATTGGCTCACTTCCCCGCTCACCTCGGCTGATCCACGACACCCCAGAGAAGGTCACCCCAACAGGTGTTCGCCCTGTTTGCCCCCTCGGCCTCTGACCCCTCCCGCCAGCCCCCAGGCCTTCGTCCTCTCACTTGGCGCTTCCACACCTTGTGTCCTGATGCCCTTCTTGCCCTGGGTGGCTCTGGTGCCCCGGCAGGGCCGCTCCCCGCCTTGGCGCCCTCCATCGCTGCCGGTGGGCACCTGCTGACCTCCTCTGCCGGTGGCTTTGTTTCCTGGAGACGCGCGCCCTCAGCCCCACCGGCTCAGCTTGGGCTCTTCTCAAGAGTCACTGGGTCTCTGCTAACGTCCATGGTTTTGTCACTGTCACGTGAGGGCCTACGTGATGCGAACTTGGGGGACTCTGCCTTGCTGTTGCTCTGCCAGGTCTCTGCCGCAACCAGAGCGTTCCCAAGAGGGGGGCTGGTGTCTGCACAGGGTGGCAGCCCCTCCCTGGCTTGGAGAGCTGGGAGCCGGGGCTGGGGCCCAGCAGAGGGCGCTTGGCACCAGCCCTGGGGCCGGCCTTCTGGGGCTTCTCTGCTCCTTCGGGCTCCCTGACCCTGGGCCCTGTGGTGGGATTTTAAAGACCCCGCTGGGGTCTGTGGCCTCTGGTTTCACTCTGTAGGCCTGATGCACGTGGGCCCCAGAGCTCCACAGGGCGGTGGTGTGGAGAGGTAGAGGCAGCCCGCACACAGGGGCAGCTCACAGGAAATCCGTCTGCAAAAGGTGGTTTCCCCTTGTTTGTTCAGCGGAAGATCTTTCCAGGTTTTATTTTTATTATATATATACGTGTGTGTGTGTGTGTGTGTGTGTGTATGTGTGTATGCACACACACACACACATATATATTTTAAATTTAAACTGAAGATATAGCAGTTTTAAAAATCAGACTAAAAATTAAAAGTACTCACTTACCAGTTAAACCACAGGAGGGACTGGGCATGGAATTGGAGATTCTCCTTCATGGATCGATCCCATTAGCATGTTCAGGACTAAAAAATCCAGAGAAGACATGGGCAGGATAACAAGGGATCTTTCTATTAAAATAAAGGTGGGGGGGATACATTTTAAACAGTAGCTATGAATGGTAGTTTGCAAAGGCTTTTAAATGTCTGATTTGGGTATGAATTAAGTGTCTTGGCTTTAGATTTTCCCTCCAGATCTGCTAAGTAGATTATCCTGGAGCATAGGGGCAGTTGTCCACGTGGCCGAGAGCAGGGAGATGCTCTGTCTTCCACTTCTCTCTGGGTGGTCGGAGGCAGGCTCCTGGGCTTTTGTGCAGGCTGCTGTGTGGGACGCTGAGTCCGAAGTGACATTGACTTTTGAGGACCAGGATGGTTCCCCCTTCAGCCCTTGTGGATTACGGTAGCTCTTCAGAAGCCCTAGCTAGTCCTCTTTCCTTGCCCCTGTTGTGGCCTGCGAGTGGCCCTCGCATTGGAGTGGTTCTGGGGGCCCGCAGAGGACACTGCCCAGGGGTAGCCTGGGCTTCCTGCAGAGGCGCGGCCTCGCCCCGTCGCACCGTGCCGTGCCCGGCTGCAGTTAAGGTTTCTTGGGCGCGAGGCCTCTGGCCAAGCAGACCTGGGTTTTCCAATCCCAGTTTGCCCAGCGGACTGTGTTGCTGTGGCCAGTTTACCGAGCTCGCTCTCGGTCTCCTCCTCTAGGACATGGGAGCTGTCTTGCCTCAGTGCCACCGGGCCTGCCCAGAGCGCCCCCAGCGCCCCACGCTAAAGTGCCGTGGCCGATGTATTCTCTGTTAGACACATTGCGCTGTTAGATGGAAGGGCATTCATTAACTTTCCTTCACGGTGACTTACTTATTTTTAGGATACTGAAGTGTATAAAGCTACAGTCAAAGACGACCTTACCAAGTGGCAGAATATTCTGAAAGCTCATAGCTCCGTGGACTGGCTCATAGTGGTCGTTGAAAATGATGCCAAGAAAAAAAACAAAACCAACATCCTTCCCCGAACTTCCATTGTGGACAAAATAAGGAATGATTTTTGTAATAAACAGAGTGACAGGTAAGTGTATCTTTAACTTTACCCCACTGGCTGCTCCCTGGGCGCTGGGCCTTTTCTCCCTCTGCGTGGGAGCTCAGCCTCCGTGAGCGGTGGTGGTGGGCCTGACGCTTCAGCTCGGGGGGTACAGGGTGCTGGGGAGAGGCCGGGTGCCCTGCTCTGGTGGGTGACGTGTTGTCCATCCTAACCGGCCCCCCAAGCCCCGTGCGCTGCCTGGGTGACCGCGGCGGGAGATGCCGCACAGCGGGTCCCCCCTTGAGGAGCCGGCGTGCACGTCCGTGTAGCTGGGCCTTTGGGAAGTCCCGCGGCCCTTGTCTGCAGCAGGGCTCCCCACACGCCTTTAGTGAGGGGGCCCCATGTTGTCCTCGGTCACCTTAACGCCTCTTACAAGTTCCCCAGAACCAGAATTCTGAAGTGCTGATTTCATCTTGAGACTCTGTAAGAGGGAACCCTGAAACTTGGGCGGCTGCATTACTGCACACCTTCCTTTCCCCTTGCTTCTCTGTGGGGCCTGTTCTGTCTTCCGGGGAGCTCACTGCCATGTCAGCAGTTCTGGGCCTCGCCGTGCACACGGCAGTCTTCCCGGAGCCCGGGGCTTTAGTTGTAGGTCCTAGGACAGTGCCTTGACTCCTCCGGGGCCCGGGGTGCAGCACTCAGCCTGGTCCCTGCTCTGGTCCAGTGTGGCCTCCTGGAGAGACGGGGCATGGTTTCACCCCCGCTCCCCACATCTGTGGCACCCTGGTGGCCGGTGCTGAGTGTGACCAGAGATGGGAGCAGGGGGCGAGGCTACGAGGAGAAGGTCCCCTTGGAGCTCGTGGGCGGGGTGTGGCCAGAGCCCTGGTGTGCGGCCAGGAGAGCCCCCGACGCTGCGACCGCGTCCTGTGTTGTCAGGCCGCCCAGTAAGCTGACAGGTCTTCGCTGAAGGAGCCTTCCTGGGCTTTCTTTCCACGTTCCAGCCAGTTCTGGATCCAGAGTCATGTTCGAACTTGCTTTCTTTATATAAAGCATAACGTGAGCCTGCCTAAAGCATAATAAATATGAGATTGTTGAGTTTCTGGTTTATCTGCAAGGAATTTCATGCCATCTGGACTTGGGGGGACTTTTTCCTAAGGCCTCTTATTCATAAATGAGTTATCGCCAAGGAATCAGTTTACATTTCAGCAAGATGCCCCGTGACCAAGTGTCCTTCCCTGTGTGGTTCGGGTATGCCGGCCCACTTGTTCTGGAAGGAGGAGCAGGCTGTGGGGCGGGTGTGGGCAGCGTGGGGCCGCGGACGGTGGGGAACGCTGACTGACGGCCAGACCAAGCAACCTCTCCGTCTCATTTCTTTGGGATTTGACTAAGTACGTAAATTGGTACTAAAGGGGCATATTCGTCTAAACCTGTGACATGTTCAGATTAGAGGATTTTTTTTCAAAGTACTCGTTGATTTATTTTTAAGTCTGCGTTACCATTTTATCTGATTGCTTAAGGTGTGCTCCTGCTGAGCCCACTGAAATCTAGCTTGTTTTTAATGACTCTTCCTTTATACGTGGAATCTAACTTACCAAGTTTTTAACATTTCATCTCAGTCTATAAACGTGACTTCCAGCATTTGGATTTTCATTAATTTGCAAGCTACCTTTAACATATCTGTACTTTTTAAAATAAAATCTGTATTTTTTAAAATAAAGAGCTGGGTCAGATTTTCATACATACGAATTTGATAACCCGGTACTGACAGCTGTTTGATTAGCCAGTGTGATTTCCGGCCTTTGGAAACATTGGCGTACTTGGTCCTGCAGCAGCCTGCTGTTTTCTTTATCGTTTGTGGTTAGAAGCACTGCGTGTTCATGGTAGGAAAAGGCAGTAAGCCAAATTAAACTAGATCTTAACTCTTCATATTTGGTACTTATTTTTCAAACCTTTTCTTTTTACGCACACACAGGCGCACGGAGCATGTGTGCCCACAGCGTACTGTGTGGCATGTTTTGTACTTGCTTTGCACCTAATACATTGTAAAAATGTTCCCACGACCAATGGATGTGTTTCTCCGCCATTAGCATCAATGAGTGTGTGACAGTCCCTAGTGGTGACGCCCTAGCTGTTTATCCCGTCCTCTGCTGGACGACACGTCTCCGCTGAGGATGAATGGCGTCGTAAACATCTTTCGAACTTGGATGTTGTGTACATCCTTTGTTCTTCTCTTAGATCCATCCCTAAAAGGAAGATTGCTTGGCTGAAGGTTTTGTGCACTTTTCAGGCTTTTGGTGAGTGTTGCTGTCCATGTTGTACCTGACCTGTGAGCTGCCGGTGGTCCCCTGACTGGCGGGGACCGGACTCCTGGGAGCGGCTGCCCTGGGTGCCAGGCCACCAGTGCACTCTGGGGGGGGCCCTTCTCGACACTGGGTGCCCCCCAGTCTGAGCAGCTCTTTTGGGCTCTCCTTTCCAAGTGAACCATCCAAACTTAATGAGAATTTTTGAAGCATAGTTCTTTTTTGTTATAGAAAGGTCTAGAAACAGTGAAAGTTGAAGGGCACAATAAGGGCTGGAGAACTTAATCTGTGGTAAGCAGCAGTTCCCGGGACACAGAGACTGTCTCTGGTTGGGGTTCGTGGCCGTTTCCTCCCCTCCCCCGTCTGGATTCAGGGGAGAATTCTGGGATAGTTCACAGCCTTGAGAAGGGCTTCAGGATACAAGGCTGGCCTGACAGACTCCAGCAGACCCTGTAGTGAGGAAACGCGTGTTGGTCGTCTGGGGCTGTCGCAGTGAGCTGGTGGGATCTCTCTGTTTTCAGGGGAAGAACCAGTACCGTGGGGGCGGGATGTCTGGAATGTCGGCCGGTTACCGACTTTTAGATCATATTCTTGGTACTAATTATTCCTGGTGGATCGTCCAGACTCTAGTGATGTCACATTTTTTTCTGCTGATTTGTAACTCTGGAGACTGAGCCCTTCCCCCAAAGGGCCTGATGCGCCACCGAGACTTAGAATCTGCCCATTTGCTCCTTGCTGGTGATTAAGGTGACGCACTCACTGAGGGAAGATATGGAAGCTTATAGCACCAGTATTTTAAAATTACTTTTGAGTCCATGTTTAATCATTTTCTCTGTAAATTATTACTACCAAGGATCAAGAGATCTAGCTTTTCCAGTGTGTTAGATGGACACATTGTTTCTTCCAAATCTCCTGGAAACTTGTAATTTTATGCCTTTGATGTTTCCACACCAAGGATGGTCTTTTTTTTTTTTCTTTTTCCCCCTTTTTAAGCAGCCTCCGTGCCCAACCTGGGGCTCAAACTCACCACCCCGAGCTCGAGTTGCATGCTCTGCTGACGGAGCTGGCCAGCCGCCCTCTTTTTGTAGTGAAACTGTATCATAGCCACATGTTATAGTCTTTAAGTTTCACTTATGAATTCTTTGTGGGACCTGCCCGTGTGCTCAGGGTCTCGGGTCTGGGGAGAGCGGGACCCACAGAGAGGATGTGTCTGCAGCATGACACTTGCTGGTGGGAGTGGGACCACACCAGGGCCCGGGGGCCGAGCAGCGGGGGCCAGGTTCCAGGAGGCCGTGTGTCAGCCGAGCCGGGTTTGGAGGGATGAGTAGGAACGGGCTAGACGAAGGGAGGAGAGCCTGGGAAGTTGGGTGGGCTCGGCCAGGAATAGCAGGAGCAGAGTGGACAGCGAGGCTGGGTCCGTGCCGTGCCGACCCTCCTGAGCCGCGCCCGTAACTGAGCTCTGTCCTGTTAGCTTCCGGGGGCCAGAGTGGTGTTTGAGGAGGGCAGCCCATGTGCGGTTTGGGGACTGCTGGGGACGTGGTCGCCTTGCTCTCCTGGGAGCCCTGGAGGCCGGGTGTGAGACCGACTCGTCCTCCGTCCCTTCCGGCCGCCCGTCCTTCTGTGGTGGTGACGGCGCGTGGGCTGTTAAGCCAGCTTCTGATGAAGCCTCTGCCCAGTCTGGTTTCTCACCACCCGCCTGATGTTAGTCACCAGCCGGGGAGGAGGGACGTGGGGGAGGGCGGCAGTTGGCACCGCAGGGAAATAGTAGCAGCTGGACCACGTGCTGTGCTTGGACAGGATTTTCCAGACAGTCCGTTCGTGTCTCCGCAGGTGTGTCGTGCTCTCCGACCCCCTGAAGGACTCTTCTCGAACTCAGGAATCCTGGAATGCCTTCCTGACCAAACTCAGGACTTCGCTTCTTATGTCTTTTACCAAAAACCTCGGCAAGTTTGAGGACGACATGAGGACCTTGAGGGAGAAGAGGACCGAGCCAGGCTGGAGCTTCTGCGACTATTTCATGGTCCAGGTGTGTGGCGGCGGGTAGAATGTGACCGTGTCCTGTTCCTGCTCCTGTCCTGGTCGGTGAGCCGGGTGTTCGGTGGTAATTCTTCCTGGCGTAGTTTTTAAAACCCAAGGGACAGGACACAGTCACTAACAGACGTTTCCGTTTGCAGGCTCTCAAGCGGGTGGGAGGTGGTCCCCCCGGTGACCCTCGCTGCCGTCAGCTCTCCTGCGGCCTCCGAGCTCGGCATCTGGCCTCCTGTGAGAGGGCCGTGGCCTTGGAGTAGTGTGGGTTTTGCTGACTTGCTGGGCCTTCCAGGGTCTCTACTGTGGAGGTGGCTGAGGCCGAGGAGGCTGGCAGTGGTGACAGTCCTGAGGACAGCGGTGCCTGCCCCCGGCATGACCCTGGCAATAGGCCGTGACTTCCCAGCAGCGTTTATCGCCTTGTCGTTTTGTTTCATAGTCCCGGGTTCCAATAAAGGACAGTCATAAGCTACTTTCTGGGGGACCTTGCTGACACTGCAAAGGGTGACAGGAACGTTGCCGTTAGGTTTCCTGGTTCTTGTTCGCCATATTTTGACAGAAGAAAACCCCTGATTTTCGTATTTAAATTCCACCTGTGTGTAAATTACTGAAGAAATAATGCACTTTGAACAAATAAAAGACCCATTTTGATTAGAAATCCTGGTGCTTACCTCTGACTCTGTTGCTCATGTCTTAGTGGTGTCTCGGCGATGTGTGCACGTAAGGGAGTCGCACCCGCCGGCTACTCAGGGTGGGATCGACCCATTACAGACCTTTCGGCCGGCCCAGTCCTTCACCTTTCAGGCTCATTCAGCGTGGTTCCTAAGAGCTACAGACAAGGACAGGGGAATCCAAGTGAACGCAGCCGTGCGGGGTGGGAATCTGAGAAATGGAGATGCGCGCGTGTGAGGGTTACATGCGCGTGTTTCCTCGCTCTGTCCTCCGCCGGGCCAGGAAAGAACCACTTCTCAGTCATGTAAGCACACGTAGTGCCAAGATCTTGGTTTCTAAATTCCATTTTTTTTTTCTTCCTTCCTATTTGAGAGAGACCACATGAGCAGGGTTGGGGGATGGAGGCAGAGGGAGGGAGAGAGAGAGACAGACCAGACCCCCTGCTGAGCAGGGAGCCAGATGCGGGGCTCCATCCCAGGACCCTGGGATCATGACCTGAGCTGAAGGCAGAGGCTTAACCTACTGAGCCCTCCAGGCACCTCTAAACCCCATCCTTAATAATGAGTGCCAGGGATCTTTCTAGAAGTGGTTGATTCCAGGGCTGGGGCGGGGAAAATACAAGATGGACCAGGATTAAAACTTCCCAGAAAATTAAGCAAGATGGAGAATGGAGGTCCATCAGAAGGATGTTGGCACCACCTAAAGGAGGCTCCTAATGGCCAAGCTGGAACAGTTTGTTTAACAAAATAACCACAGAGCTGGATTCTAGCCCGTGGAGCACAGTTCACATCTGCGAGCCCTCGTACTCGACATGGCTGGTTAGATCAGTAGACGGAGAAGGTTCCCCCCTTGCACACAGATGCACGCTAGTTAGCAAGGGCCGTGCCAGCGACCGAGGCTGCCTGCTCGTGTCCCTGCTGCTCGGGGGCCGAGGACGGTTCCAGGGCTCACGGTGGCCTTTTCCTACCTCCCTTCGGCCTCCCCTTTGGGCATTTGTCGTTGCTAACACCGTGGGGTCACGGAATTGAGGTTTCCTGAGTGGAATGAGTGAAGAGTTACTTTCGGTGCTGCATGCCTTTCCTCTGTTGTCATCTTTAAGAGCAGCACATCGTTTCAAAAAGTTGATTGACATTTTTGGTTTCTAAAAAACTTCTGTTTGGGGGACCAGGAAGAACTTGCCTTCGTATTCGAGATGCTGCAGCAGTTCGAGGACGCCCTGGTACAGTACGACGAGCTGGACGCCCTGTTCTCTCAGTATGTCGTCAACTTCGGCGCTGGGGGTGAGTAGCGCACTGCTGGACGCAGGTCCTCTTCTAGAAGCAAATCCGCTTTTACGTGGTCTGGAAGCTGCCGTGATTTATTTGGCTAAGGATTACATCACTTTCACTATTTTGGGCAAGGGCTATAGGACACATCCTCACGGCTCAAATAGGAAACGAGGTGAGAACTCAGAACTAGTCGCTTCCACCCGTAGAGGCATTTGAAGCAGGAAGAGCATTGCGAAGAAGGTGTTGTTCAGGTACAAAGAATCTTTTCTACTACGTGTGGCTGGCTAGTTACACGTCCGCCTCTGGGCCTCCTTGCTAGTAAGAGTCGGAGTCTTGTGCCTCCGTTGACAGGCTGTCTTTGGAACACGTGAGGCTCACGGCAGAGTTCTAAATGGCACCGTTGTCGTGGGCGTTCATCTTCCTTTTACAGTTTCACACTCTCAGAAGTACAGACGTAGCACAGGGAAGCCCGACGCAGAGAAAGACTTCATCATAATCGTTCGCAGTGGGTTTTGGGTGCTGCCTGATTTGATGGACGTGGCGTCCTCTCCTGTAGACGTCTGTCTGCAGCTTGCTGTTCGTACCGACAGCCCGTCGTGGCGTAGTTCCAACTTAACGGATCAGGGCTTCAGGTGCTTTCACTCGTAGCTGCATCGTGCTTCCCGGTGTGGATTCCTTAGGGTTAATCCGGCCATCCCTTGCTGCTGGACGTTCAGGGGTTTCCATTCTGACCGCCACCACAGTGTGGAAAGAGACGTCTTTGTGGGGTGATCTTTCTGAGAGGGCCCTGCTACGGCCTGTGAAGAAAGGAGTGATCTCAGGGAACCGTGGTTTCTGCTAGAAGACCCGTAGGAGGGTGAGGCGCTGGGACAGGCAGCTCGGGCTCCATCTCTGCTTTAGAAGTGACAGAAACGAGGACGAACGGCTCCGACTGGTTTTCTCTCCAGACCAGGTTCCAGGAAGTTCAGATTTGCATCTCTTACTTTGTGTCTTACTTATGTCTACAAATGTAGACATAACCAAGGCAAAGTATTTACTCATTAAACTTGAAAAATGTGGGAAGGGGTGAAATTATATTTTGCATCTCCGTACTGCACGTGTTTAGATGTCTTATATGTTTCTTATGTCATATTTTGCATGATTTCTTTGTTCTCTCGGTTTTAACATCTGGGACAAATTAGAATCCAGAGGTAAGCTGGGCCGGCGTTTGGCAGCTGGATGCTAAGACTGTTTGTTTTTGTGTGTTCCTTTAACGGATGTTTACTGAGAGTCCCGTATGACCCGGTGCTGTTCTGAATGTGGTAGGTAACAGAACCTTGTGTGAAAGGGGACACAGGTGTAGAGAAAACACGCCCGGTAGTTGTGATGAGCGTAGGGCTCAGAAGGCGTTGCGGGTGCAGGGCAGAGTGTGGTGGTAGGTGCCAGGTGATCGTAGCGTGGTCTGGGAGGCTCTCCGAGAAGGTGGCATTGACACAGACGCCTGAGTGAAATGGGAGAGGGAGCCAGGAGAACGCTGGGCAGAGGGGCCTGTTGGCGGAGGTGTTGTGAGGGCTGGGGTGGGCACCCCCGAGTGTGGCCTTGAGCGGCTCCAAGTAGAAGTCCCAATCAGTAAGCTGTTTGCACCGGAGGTGTTCAGTAACACCAATGTGCCAATATCGAGTGGCTTCCTGGTGGCAGTGCAGCACGAGGGGGTGTGACGGCTGTCTTTTGGAGTGAGAGAAGTAGACTAAATTTTTGCTCTATGGCTTGAATGACTAGTTATCGTGGGCTCTTACGCTTCCTTTAAGGCCATGTTTGAGTCTGGGGCTGTAAGTTTGAATCGGGGTGCCTCACTGGACATTGTTGATGCGCAGGAATGTTCCCTTCTGCTCCCGCTACTACTTCTTCCCGTGCCTGCTGTCCTTTTCTCCAGGAGAGGATTCAGGCCGCTGCAGGGCTGAGACAGAGACAGGTGTGGGGCTTCCGTAGGGAGGAGAAGGGTAGGGGCCAGATAGAGCATCACGCACCCGTGAACCGACTGCGCCCGGGCACCCAGGCAGGAGCAGCTGGCACAGTGCGCTCCTGCCCAGGCCTGGCACCTTCTGCCGAGCCCACTGAGCACGGAGCCCGAGGCCTCCCTGCCCTCCTAGCCCGACAGTCTGCAGCTGCCCACCTGGTCACGATCCGCCGGGCATGGTACGGCGCCGCGCCTTGCGGCCCAGGTCACGTAGCCTTGCGCCCATCACCAGTTGCCGCGGGCTGGGTGGGAGTGCCCGTGGGAACTACCCCGCAGGAGCTCTCACAGCCCCGAGCGGGAATGGCGGGAAGGTGAGGTCATCTGTAGCCCGCGTCTTTCATGCCCTGTGCTTGTCTAGACGGCGCCAACTGGCTGGCTTTTTTCTGCGAGCCGGTGAGGAGCTGGAACGGGCTGATCCTCCGGAAGCCCATCGACATGGAGAAGCGCGAGCTGATCCAGAGGCAGGAGGCCACGCTGCTGGACCTGCGCAGCTACCTGTTCTCTCGCCAGTGCACCCTGCTGCTCTTCCTGCAGAGGCCGTGGGAGGTGGCCCAGCGCGCCCTGGAGCTGCTGCACAGCTGCGTGCAGGAGCTCAAGCTCTTGGAGGTGAGTCTCCCCCGCTTGCCTGCCTCTCCCCTGTTCAGAGGCACACTTGGGACTCGGGGCCGGGCGCTGAGCTGCTCGCACTGCAGGAAGGAGCTCTTCTCTGAGTCCCGTTGATCGTAGAGTTACTCTCTCCGCTGATTAATCACGCGAGTGTCATTTCTGCTCTCAGCGTGGGGGAGTCCAGACTGGCCCAGGGCTGGACTCATAGATCAGGTTCTTCGTGGAAGTTTTGGGGAGAACTTGGGTTTATCCTCCAGGAAGATGCTCCCCTGCCGCACATGCAGCCTGAGGCCCTGGAGGCAGACCTTCACCTGCTTTGGAGCTGCCTTTTGGCTTTGCATGTGGACACATGGGTAACAGCTGGGCACGTGGGCATTACTAGCACGGAGGTTCCGGAGGGTTCCCGACGGGCGCGTGTATGAATGAAACCCGCAAGTGAGGCCGGACACTGTGACAGTGGCGGAGCGGGGTCTTTAGTAATCGGTCCCTGCCAGGGCTCCTGCGCTCATGGAGTCACGCGATCTAGCGAAGTACGGGAACGTCCATGATGGTCTGCTCTGGGCGGGGGTGGGGGTCTCCCGTTAATTGTTCACTGACCTCTCTGCCAGAGGTCTCAGGGTTCACAGACACCCCCACCTCACCCCACCCCGTTCCCAGGTTTGGAGCGAGGGGAGCGGTCTGAGTCCATTTTTCCCAAGGGGGTGGCAGGCCTGGAAGCGGTGCGGTGACTCACCCAGCCCCGTGACCGGTCTCGGGGTCGGGCTGCACCCTGGACGGGCTCATGTTCTCTCTGCCGTGCTGCTGCCGGCGCACCCGAGGGGTGCGGGTTAGAAGGTCCGAGCACAGCCATACCGTGTTTGCCGAACCCGGGTGGAGCCGTCTTCCCTGACCGGGTAACCTCCGTGCTCTGTGCCCTAGAGTGCTGAGGGACAGGCTCAGCGCTGAGTTCGGTAGAAATGTCGTTTTACGCAAACAAAGAGAAATTACTTCAGTTAATTTCCAAAGGAGAAATGCCTAGCCTAGCTGAGCCGCAAACTTACGAGTGTAGGAATTTGTGTCCAACTATTTGTCTGTCCAGGATACCTGACGAAGCAGACGAGGGAAGGATTCTGCACCTCGGAAGGATGCTCTGTGGCTCTGTCACTGCGTAGACCTGGACAGTCTGCTTCGGTCACTCCCATCCGGCCGTGCAGAGCCGGGGCCCGCGAGGGCAGGGCTGCCCGTGTCCATGGGCCTAGACATTTGCCTGGCATTTTGTCATCTTGGCATGTGGGGCAGAAGTAGGGTGTCCGGCGGGGGGTCCCAGGTGGGTCACCGGCAGCACCTTCAGACTAGGGTGGCCCCGGGCGGGTCCATTCGGAGGCACTGTCCTGCAGCCCGGGGTTCGGGTGGTGGTGCAGGGCCTGCCCCTTCGTGCTGGGCCGCGCCGGTCACAGCGCGTTAGACTCAGAGTTAGACTTCGTCTGAAATTCTTCCTCTTGCCCCAGGAAGTTCCTGGTCCCAGTGTAGCCACCAGCTTGCGGACAGGAGAGGAAGCCTTGCCCGGGTGACCGGTGTCGCCGTGTGGGACCCCGGAACCAGCCGGGCCCCTGCCACCACCTCCTGCCGCTCTGCCAAGCGTTCTAGAAACTGGGGGGAGGGGCCTAGGGTGGCTGTGGATGCGTTTCCTACAGCTCCCCGGACCTGTGAGGCCTCTGGGGACCTAGGGGAGGAGTGGGGAGGCCTTCTCTGATGCCTTCTCACAGGCGTCCTCGTCCTCTTGGGGATCCCTTGTCACTCTGGCATGTCCAGATGGGGCAGGCAGGCTGCGTGGGGACACACGTGGTGTTCCACTCATTCGTGGCCGAGCAGCACACACCGCGGACTCTCCTGCCCGCCTTGGCTTCTCTCCTGAGCTGCCTGCCGCCTCTGGCCACATAGGAGTGCGTGGACATGGGTCATTGCTGCCCCGTCGGCTGGCTGGGGAAAGCCCAGGTCGGCGTGTCAGCGTGATGCAGCCCCATGTCCAGGCTGACGGCCTCCGTGCAGACGCCCCCTGGGGCCTTGCCCGCTCTTTGCGTTGTGGGATGAACTTCACGCCCGGGGCAGTAGTCTCTCCCCGGGTGCTGTGCTTTGCCGAGGGCAGTGGTCACTGTCCCCTGGACCATTCCCTGAGAGGGGGCTGCTGCCCACGGAGTCACGTGGATGGTACCGTGCACCTTTCCAGTTTACTGTGTCCGCCCGAGATGTGTTGAGCAGAGCTGAGTTCAGGTGAGGACACACTACCTGGTGTTTGCTCTCTCTGGCTCCATCCTGATGACCAGCTTCTTGTTCCCTGGTCTCCTCGTGCTGCCTGCAGCGAGGGGGGTGCCCTGTGAGTGTGCCGCCCTCGGCGTCCCTGCCATGTGAGTGCCGTGGACAGCAGCTGGGTCCCGGCCAGGCGCCAGGCCTGGTGAGTTTCCCGGGGCACGAGCTGCCGCCCGTCCCACGGCTGAGCCTGCACAGTCCTTGCCGAACGCTTGCTCTTGCGTGTGGTCGGCACCGATGTCAGCGCTGTTCCCTTGCGGCCCTTTGCTGGGAGCTGCTTCCTGGCCCCTCTGCTGTCCCAATAGTGGGATTCATCTGGTCGTCAGGGGTCCTTGTAGGGACAGGTTTTAGGAAGACAGTCCAGCACGGAGGGTGGGCTCTGGAGACAGACAGTCTGCGCTGAGACCCCTCCCCACCCCCGCCCCCCCGCCAGGGCCTGTGACTCGTTCACTTGCCCCTTCGAGCCCCGCTTTCCATCCATGAGATGGAGGCGGACCGTGGCTGCCGTGTGGGTGCTGAGTGTGTCCGGGGAGCCGATGCGCACGCTGCCTCTCACACGTCCCCCTCGTGCCAGCCAGGTCCTCACGCTCACGTGGCCTTCCCTGTTGACGGCTTCTCGACTCTCTGCGAGGACGGGGAGTCCGGGCGCTCGCGTGTCAGCGTTGTCGTCAGACTGCAGGATGGCGTGGGACTTCGGGCACAAAATCATTCCCTCTGCGCTCTCAGGTTCTTTTGGGGGGGGGGCTGTTTTATCTTCAGGTGGCAGTTAGTTACCTGGAAAAGCGTATTCTTAGAGTTTCTTTTAAATTTGGGGGGAAATATTCAAAATTCAGAAGACTCCACGCTGATTACGTTTTTTACACATTTAGCTTTACTCGAAAAAACGGACGCATTTTGTGGGGACGGGGCAGCTTTTTGGTGGCTGTTTTTCACAATTATATCGGAGTTGTGGTGCTGTGGCTTCTGACACTGGCCTGAGGGGGCTTGGCGTGGTGCCATCACGGGCAGGGGAGAGCGGTGTGGCCGGGGGGGCTGGGGGCTCCGGTAGCTTGCAGTGGGGCCAGGTGTACTTCTGGTCGGGTTCAGCTTCCTCGGTTGACCCTTCAAGCCCAAAGCCTTTCGTGCACTTCTAAATGTGACGTTTCTTTAGCAGAAAAGGCTGGGTGCGCTTGCTCTTGTGGCTTGTAAAACGCTCTGGTAACCTGGTTGACTCATCCATTGGTTTCAAGTCTCTTCTTTGAGAGGAGGCCACGTGGTGGTGGGGGCCACGGGAGCATGCGCCACCTCTAGTGGGACCCGGAGTCCCGGCCAGGTATGCCAGGGAAGAGCCTCAGGCCAGCGACCCCGATTCTGGAAACCTGCTGCGTGCCGCCGTTAGGGATCGGGCCTGACACCCACGGAGCGTCGCAGCTGTGTGAGCTCAGATAAGCTTATAGTATTTCTTTTTTCTACAACGTTTAAAAAAAAAAAAAAAAAAAAGCCCTCCCTTTACTGAACATTGAGTATGTTGTCTGTGAATGTGGAAGGTAGAATGCTGCTTCTCCCTGCGGGAGGTGCGCGGTGGCTGGGGCCTGGCGGTCTGCAGAGGGCGTGCGTTCGTCCCGTCAGTCCCGTTTGCAGCATCTGGGTTCCTCCCGCTCGAGTGCGGGTTCTCCCCCGTCCGTTGGCACGTGCTGTGTTCATACACGTGGAGTTGCTCAAGGACATGAGTTTTTAAAGCTTTTGGTATACACGTTGTCGTATTGCCTTCCAGAAAGATCGTCCCATTTTTCATTTACACCAGGAAGTGCTTGTTTTCCTGTTTCTTTGGTCAGAAAAGAAGTAATAATGTACATGTAGTTTAATCTTTACCAAATTGTAAGTGAGAATGTAAGGAAGATATTTTCTAGAAGGCCATTCTTTATTTGTTACGATGATTTTCCAAATGATATTTTAAAACATGTGTCTCTGTCGTTACTGGTTTGTCTCTTGTCGGCTCTGGTTCCCGGACAGGGTAGGCCAAGAAGGAGCAGGGTCCCAGAAGAGCCACCTGCTCCAGAGACTGGTCAGAGCCAGGCACAAGAGGCCATCATGGTCAGTCTGAGCAGGGGCTGCATGTGGTAGAAGCTTCCAGATTTACCTGGATGAGACAGGAAAGGGGTGCCTTCCTGGCTGGCCACTCGGATCTGTGTTCTGAGGCTCAGGCAGCAGAGGACAGAAGCCGAGGCATCGCTGAGGAGTGTGACTCAGGGTCCCTGAGTGCTTGCTATGTTCCAGAAGCTCTGCGGGGGTTGTCGCGTGACCCGGAGCCGCGAGGACCTGATGTGGAACAGCAGCAGGGATGGACAGGAGGACAGGTCAGTGCCGGAGCTGTTGCTGAGGAAGAACCGCTGAGGGTCGGTGGCTCTGGGGACAGAAGAAGGACTGGCAAGTGTCGTTCAGGGGCCGGTCGGCGGCCTGCAGGGCGCTGGGGTAAACGTGTCCCGGGGGCGCGGCCTGCGGACAGGGAAGAAGCAGGTCGCTCCTGACCCGGGAAAGCCACAGTCCAGTGCACTGAGCCAGCTGTGGATACTGGGGGTCAGGGCAGTGTCGCCAGGGCGTCCAAGAAGAATGTTTGGCTACAGGAGCATCGGGGACGCAGAGGTCCTCTCCCAGCGCGGGAGGTTCAGCTCGGCTCAGCGGTCATTTTCGTGGCACCTTCTCTGTGCTGGGAAAGGCTTCCAGAGGCGGCCTTGGAGGGGCGGGGTTCCAGTCTTCCGTTCGTCAGCTCTTCCCAGGGCACCCGGGTTGTGCCAAGCAAGTTTTCATTCCCGGCACTTGTTTCCAGCAGGGAGCGAGAGACACCAACCCCCGTCCCAGGGGGCTCACGTTTACTGCGGTGAGCAGGCCGCGTGAGAATGCACCAGGTAGCCGTGGTTTGTGGTGGCCAATGCGAGAGCGTGATGAGGGCAGAGGCATTTCCGCGAAGGCACTGAGAGGGCGCTCAGCTGGCCCTCGGGGTGAGGCCGGGCTCGCCGGCCAGGCTGCAGAGCTGTCCGAGCCTGGGATATGAGGCGACCCGGAAGTGTCTGTGTGGTGCCCTGGGGCCTCGGCTGTTCCATGGTCTGGAAGGAGTCGTCGTTGGGTTAGAGGTCGGGGTGCCATGAAACGTGTGGGACCTGGTGGGGCAGAGGGCGGGCGGAGGTGGGAGCAGCGCCAGGGGCCGAGGTCCTCATCCACCCAGGAGGACCCTGTTGAGAACTGGGGCAGTTGGGGAACATTTTAACTGAGTGGATTCGAGAACAGTCTACTCAGCGAGTCTTCTGGATGTCTGTCTATATGTAAAAGTCAACCTCGATCTCATACCAGACACAATTCCAGAAGGGGTTTTGAACCAAACATGAAAGATAAGATAAAGAAGCTTGTAGAAGAGGATATGGGAGACTGTCTCTGTGACCTGGAAGTTAGCAGATGTTTCTGACACAGGACTAAAAGGCACTGACATAAAGGAAGCGAGAGACCGGCTAGACTGCGCTGGCATCAGACCTTGTCTTCGTGGGCAGTTGGTCCGTGGCGGTTGTGTGTTCTCGGCCCCTCGCACAGCTGCTGCCGCCCACTGCGGCCGCTTTCCCCGCACCGTTTGCCGGGGCTCACCAAGGTGGCACCTGCGTTTTGCAGAAAGTGAAGTGTCTAGTCTTCCCCAGAGGAGGGCCTCCTGTCATGCTGTGGGCCTCTGCGGAGCCTGCGCGTGTCGGGATGTGCCCTCTGCACCTGCTCTCCGGACCTGCTCTCCGGTTCTCTGCTGCTACCCGTTCTCCCTGCTCTGGGACAGTGACCCATACGTGCTCGGATCCCAGAAACCTGCCAGGCTGCACCGGGCCCCTCCGTGTCCGCTGCCCCACGGCCCCTCCCCGTGCTCCCCTGCAGTCCTTCTCAATGCTCCCCCCTGTGGCCCCTCTCAGTGCCCCCCTCGGCCCCTCTCCGCGGCTGCTCCCTGCTCTGGCTGCAGGTCTTCCCTTTCTGTCTGTGGGATCATCTGAGTCTGAAGCCCCATGTGTAGCCTCGGTGCGTTTCCTATACTCTCGCCGGCCCAGGAGACGCTTCTGTGGAACAGGCACCTGCGAGGAGTGTCTTGTGAGGTGACAACCCCCAGAATGGGCGGTACCCGGGAGCCAAGAGGGCCCGCCCTGCTGGGACTGGGGAGGGAGGGACGCACCCTGTCCTCATCCCTGGGCTGCGTCCTGCCGCGTAGCTCCTCTCTGCACCCCTGGCATGTGGCCCACTGTCTGGGCCGGAGGGGCTTCTGATGGTGTAAATGGTTTCCAGGCCCATTTTTCTTCTGGAAGGATCTAAGTCATCTTTCTCATTTTGCAGAGCCGGGGCATTTTGGCTTTTGGGGAATGTAGACACTCCGGTTCCTTCCATTTGGTTGTGGGTCCTTGTGTTTGTGTGCTCAGTGCTCAGGGTGTGTCAGAGGAGTCTTTCGTCAGCACTGGGCAGCGTCCCTTGTCAGGTGACCCGATTCTGGAGTCCTAACTGGGGTACTGGTTGTAAGATCCCTTGTGGGATTCGTGCTGCCAGGAAAGCAGTCAGGCCTGCCAATGTGAAGTGTCGTGATGCCGTCGATGGGGAGACACGTTCCTGTTTCAGAGATGCTTTACTGGGGGGAAAAGTGCATCTTCGAATCAGACGTGGACAGTAGGCGCTTTCTGTATTTGCGATAACAGTGTTTCCCTTGCTAGTTTTGTACTGGGAGGGCTCGGGTCCATACGGTGGCGGGAAGGGTAGCGTCCCGGACCTGGGGCTTCGGTCTGTACGGAGGCAGTGGCGGGGAGGGTAGCGTGATGGATTTCGGGGTCCGCCACCCCCTGTGCAGCAGCCCCGCCCTGTGTGACCGTTCTCTTCTGTATCGGTGTCCCTCGCTGTGGTCTCCTGAGTTATTTTCAGGCAGATGTGAGCCTTCTTGTTTATTTTTTGAGGGTAATGGTTCAGAGTCTGTGTCTGACCAAAGGAAACCGTTTTTTAGACATAATCACACCTGAAAACTGAACGGATTAGATAATGGGTGTCACCTGATGGCAGTCTCGGGCTCAGGGCTCACGGGTTGATGTGGTCCTCCCTAAAGGGGCCCAGTGCCGTCCCAAGATGCCAGCTTCTGCCCTTCCTGAAGTGTACCCTTCAGACCTAGAGTCAGAGGTGATGGTCAGCCCTTTGTGCAGCCGCCTTTTCTCAATAAGCTTTTCAGAACATCCTACTGAAAGTCACGTCCCTCCCAAGGCTGTCATTATCATTGGGAACATAAAACCCAAAACCGTGATTGAACGTGGATTACCCCTTTTCTCTCCGGAGGCGAACCGACGCGGTCACGGCCATGTGCTCTGTTCGTTCGTGTAGCCGCACAGATGGCCGAGCTGGGCCGGGTCGGTGTTGGGAGGGGCTCACCGGGGTGCGGGCCGGGGTGCGGGGCGAGGGTGTCTCCCTCCGGCTCTGTCTTCACGCCCGTGCTGGACCTTCCAGGTGTCCGTCCCGCCCGGCGCCCTGGACTGCTGGGTCTTCCTCAGCTGCCTGGAGGTGTTGCAGAGGATCGAAGGCTGCTGTGACCGGGCGCAGATCGACTCGAACGTCGCCCACACGGTGGGCCTGTGGAGCTACGCCACCGAAAAGGTGACCGCGTGGACGCAGGCGTGCATGTTGTCTGGGCTGTGCCCTTGGGCGGGTGGCCGGAGGACGCTGTCTGGAGGAGTGTGGGTCGCTGAGTCGTCACACGGGCAGTGCCAGTCACCTCTGGGTGGTCTCGTAGTCGGGAGGCCCAGGATGGCTCCCGGCCAGTGTCACTCTTCAGCGGACACCCAGCGCTTGCCCCGTTTGTGCCGAAGACATTCTGCGCCAGGAATTGGGGCGGGAGCTGGGGGGGGGGGGATCAGAGAAGGGGGACTTGGGAAGCGTCATGTAGAAATGAAAGTGGCTTCTGCCTGAGTGACAGACAGTCACCCGGTGTGTGCAGCAGATGCCCTGCCATGTCAGGTCGTGGGGTGCAGACTGGGCAGGGGGCCTCAAAAGCCTGGGACTGAGCAGGCAGGTGAGCTGCGTAAGCCGAGACCAGCAGCCCCCGGACACTGGGAATTGCCGCGCGGGCCGCGTGAGGGTGAAATGGTCCCTGTGAGATGTGTTTTTGTGTGCAGGTGAGAATTACTTGGATCGGAAGGCTAGGTTTCTTCTAGAATTTAGTTGGATTTTTACTTTTATGTTCAGATTCAAAAACTCTCTGCTGACTGCTGTTGCCAGTTACTTGAAATTGTGGGTTTATCTCCACAGCTAAAGTCCTTGGGCTACCTGTGTGGCCTTGTGTCAGAGGAAGGCCCTAACTCAGAGGACCTCAACAGGATTGTTGATCTTTTGGCAGGTTTGGGAGCTGAGCGACCCGAAACAGGTACGTTCTGATGTGTGTCTGTGCAGTGGGAGAGGCGAGGAATTGGAGTGTCCATTGCATCGGGCTCGTTTAATTCAAGTTCTGACCATGAACTCGCCCCCCGCCTTGGGAAGTTACACTCCTTGTTAGCTGACCACATGAATGTGTAAGATGTTATTTACCTTTTACTAACGTAAGAAATGTTAGACATAGTTTAAGAAATTGGAAGGGTTTTAAAACTACTGCTGGATTTGTCACAGGCTTCCACAAGCCCATGATGGCTTTCCGCGGCCTGTGTGCCGTCAAGGCACACCCATGTCCCTCTGAATCCCAGGGGATCTAGTTCTGGAGCAGCGTGGTCAGACAAATCCTTTTACCCCATAAGCGACTCATAGGTCAGAGAGCCCTGTGGAAGGAGCCTTGCCGATTCTCACAGGTGTAAACCAAGTGGCAGGAGTGAGACGGAGGTGAGCCTCGCTGCGGCCCCGAGCACGGGGGGACGTGTGACGCTCACATTGCCGGGCTCCAGCCTGAGACACGTGTGATTGTTGCAGAAGTGATGGAATTAGGAACTCTAGTCTCCCTCGAGAATGAAATCCTACACACAGGGTTGAGAGTCTGTCGTGGCTGTCCTCCTCGGACAAGCACAGATGTAGTGGCGTGGGTCCATGTGCGTAGCTGTTGGTGACTTCCCAGGCAGTAGCGAACCCCCGGGCTGTGGCATTAGAGGGTGAATGTGAACTCGTGACCTCACACAGAGGCTGAATAGACTCTTCTTTTTGTTCAAGCCAACACAGCTCAGAGTCCTTACAAGAAACTCAAAGAAGCGTTGTCATCGGTAGAAGCTTTTGAAAAGCACTACTTAGTAAGTATTATGGACGGTGCCTGTCTACCCGGCACAAAGCAGCCTCTCGAAGACTCCGCTGTGACGTGGCCTTGGGCTAGGGAACGGGATGGTATTGGGGACCACCTCCTACTGGCCTTTATGTTTCTCTGAGGTGCCCAAGGGACCCGCAGGTGACACCGGGATACTTGTTGTTCGAGAAACGTTCGTTAGTATCCTGGTGCCATAAGTAGGCCTAAGAGCATCTTTGTTTATTTATAATTTTATTCAAAGTGGCATTGCTCATTCAGTAGAATAGAAATTATAAGGAATGATAATGGGTTTCTGTGTACCAAAAAAAATGCTTTAGACTCAAACCGAGGTGTTGTGCTTGATTTTTAAAAGATTTCAATTCGGAGAGCCCGTGGGAAGCACAGTGGGGCAGGAGCTGGGTGGGCCGGCCACACTCCTGACACACGGGGAGCCTGGGAGCCGTTGACAGAGCATTTTTGTCCCTGTTACCCAAAACGTGAGAAGAATCGTAAAAATGTTGCCCACGTTCGGAAAGCACCTTGCGACGTTTAAATACTCTCGCCCGCCGAATTTGTGTTTCAGTTCTTTCGACACTTCGTGATTTATGTGCACGCGAACGACTTTGTATAAATCACACGTTCCGTAAAAACACGAACGCAGATGCGAGGTGAATAGTAATGTTGAGAACAAGGTCTTCTGCTTCGGCATCGGTGGGTCAGTGTCAGATCTGGCCGGTGGTGAAGTTCGGGCTGACGCGGGCGTCTCCTTTCCCGCAGGACCTGTCCCACGCCACCATCGAGATGCACACGAGCGTCGGGAGGACCCGCTCCGCCAGGCTCGTCGGGAAGGACCTGGCCGAGTTTTACATGTAAGTGACCATGCACGCTGCTTGGAGTTTCAGACATGTCCGTGTGCAGTATGAGAGGGTCTGTCGTGTGGGGTTACTATGAAGGTTCATCGATGTGTAGAATGAAAAATGGGGGACCTGTCAGCCCGTCGGCGTCAGCTTTGTTTCTCCATTTCTCCTGAAAACCAGATGGAGAGATTGTCAGCTTGTACCCTTAATATCTGTCACTGATCTTTGTGTTTCTTTTATTTAATTAAACTAATGTAACGTACTTTTTTAAAAAAGATACTATATACTTATTTGACGGAGATCACAGGTAGACAGAGAGACAGGCAGAGAGAGGAGAAAGCAGGCTCCCCGATGAGCAGAGAGCCCGATGCGGGGCTCGATTCCAGGACCCTGAGATCATGACCTGAGCCGAAGGCAGAGGCTTAACCCACTGAGCCACCCAGGCGCCCCCACTGTAACGAACTTCTATATGCAGGTGGTGTTAAAACATACATGATAGCTAATATTGTAGTTTTATTTAATGAGAGGATTGGGAGGAAATGGGAGCTTTCATCCAGTGGCAGAGATTCGGATGCGGATTCTGAAATAGTCTCTCCTCTAGCATTTTCTCTGGCTCGTGTCACTTGCCTCATGGGCAGATGGAAAGCCTGGAGGTCAGCGGTTACAGTCCCTGCGTGTGTTCTGTGTGCACGAGTGGGTGCTCTGGGCCGAGGGGGCGATGGTGTGCACATGCTGCGAACGTCCCCTGGCTCGCCCCAGCTTTGGGGCTGGGGGCTGGAGAGAAGACTCAGAACTTAGTGTTTTTCTCACGGGTTTGATAAAGTCAGCCTATCGAAGGGAAGAAAGCCTGGCTGGCGGTGTGATTGCCATTCAGAACCCTGGAAAGGAACAGAAATTCGAAGGGAAAAGATAAGTTTAAGTCATCTCAAGTGTGTGCTTGAGATGCTATCTTGACATCTGTAATTAAAGTAATTTTATTAGCGGAGACCAGAAGACAACTTTAACTGATACAAGCAGCTGCGGAGGGATTCGGGAGCATCTGAGTGAACTTGCTGGTTTCCAGACTTGGTTGGGGCAGCTGGCCAGTCACACGCCCGGGGATGGGCAGTCAGGGCTCAGACTGGCGCGGCGGAGTGTCCATGTGGGGAAGCGGAGGTGTGTTCAGTCCGTGGGGCAGAGGGCCGCGTCCGCTGCTGCTGGGAGCTGAACCCGCGTGGACGCCCGTGCGTTCTGAGCCCCGCCGGGAGCCCCGGGGGATGGCACTGGTGTGGTCATCGGAGCCTCGGTCCTGGTTCCAGCTTGACCCGCCGGGGGGCTGAGGGACGGCCTGTAGGGCCCCTGCTCTGGAACGTGAGAGTCTTCGGCCACAGACAGTAACAAGAAGAATCGAAGCTTCTGACCCCTTTGAAACGCGGGCGCATAGAACTCTCGTCTCTCTGAGAGTAGCGCGGAGCACAGAGGGGTGTCCCCACAGGGAGCCCGGAAGGGGCGAGCACTGGCTCCGTGTCAGCCTCTGTCCACGTGCTCAGTGGAGGCCCCGCGGGGAGCACGGGTCCCACGCGTCCCTGAGGCTTCGGCCGGCTGTCCTCAGTTGTGCTTTAAACTTGGTTTTGTTCTGGACGGCTTGAAGGTCAAAATCGGGACTGCAAGGTCCTCTCTTGGGTGCCGGGTGTGGCTCTTTAAACTCTTCGTGGTTTTCTGGAACGCTCTGAAGGCCGCTCAGGGCTGCTGGCCTGGGTTTCCGAGTCGTTCCCAGCTGCACTCGCAGTCGGGCCGTCGTCCGGACTGCGCTGTGCAGCACTGGGTGTGGACTTCAGGCTCCCCTGGCTGACGGGCTCTGTCCCTGTGCACAGGCCCCACCTCGCTCTGCCCTTGGCGTTCTTGTGGTTCAGCTCGAAATACTGAGCCGTGGCCTTTACTTCCTCCTGCTGAGATTCCCCGTGGAAGCTCTGCGGCGAGTGTAGGATGTCGGGCGCGCCGTGCGGGCCAAGCACGAGCCCGGCTGTCGGTCCGCTTGCTGACCCCTCCCCTGGGAGCGTCAGGGACGGACCGGGATGGCGCAGTGGCGTGGCGTGCGCGTGTAGAAGGTGGCGGGCCGGTGGTGGTGACCATGAACCGTGACGAAAGCTTCTGTTTGTCAATTTGCAAGGAGGAAGAAGTCTCCACAGAAGGCGGAAATCTATCTTCAAGGAGCACTGAAAAATTACCTGGCCGAGGGCTGGGCTCTCCCGATCACGCACACAAGGAAGCAGCTCGCCGAATGTCAGAAGCATCTCGGACAGACTGAGAAGTATCCTTTAAGTGTGGCGTTGCCGTGCGGTGGGAGATGTGCTGTCTGTCTCTCTGTCCTAGGCAGCGGCGCCCACGGGAAGTGTTCAGTAAGCACCTCAGAGGGGGAAAGCCTGCCTTGCGCTGATGTCCCGTGTCATGTGGAAGTGAGGTGCCTCGTCCACATGTCCGGCCTCTTTCTGAGTTCCTTATAACTGAGACAGAAGGGAGAGTCCCCACCGGGCTGCCCCTGGAGGCCCTGGGGACCGTGAAGCCGCAGGCGCCCGGCGCCAATCAGGGTGGGGTCCTTTTGCCAGACCCCTTGACTCCCCCCCACCAGCTACCTTCAGACCAGTAGCCTTTTGGCCAGTGACCACCACCTGACGGAGGAGGAGCGGAAATACTTCTGCCAGGAGATACTCAGCTTTGCCAGCCGCCAGACAGACAGCACAGGTCAGACTTGCTCTTCGGAGGGCTGCTAAGAAAGAACCTTTTTTTTTTTTTAAATTTTTGTTTGTTTGTTTATGTTGAAATCTAGTTCTCGTGTGGTGTTCTGTTAGTTTCAGGCACACGGTGAGTCCAGACCTCTCCACGGGGCTCAGTGCTCACTGCCACCCTCTCCCCATGACGGGTGCACTCGTCCCCTCCCCCCCACCGCCCCTCTGGCAGCCACCGCTTTGTTCTGTACTTAGGAATCTGTTGTTTTGTTTGTTCCTTTGTTTTGTTTCTTAAATTCCACGTAGGAGTGAGAGCCCATGGGATCTATCCCTTGTCCTTCTGAGAGAGACTCTGCTTTACCAGCTGACTGCCCAGGTCCGAGTGAGGTTTAAACTTCTTGTTGTGAAATTCCTGATGCTCTGGGAAGCTGGAAGGGCTGACCCGGTGCGTGCTGCTGGCTCACCGGCTCGACTGCACCGCACCGTGCCGCGCCGCACCAAACCTGCGTCTGCTGTCTTGCTACTGGGCTTTCCGTGACCCACACCACGTATCACACGCCACCCTGGGGCCGTCTTGTATGGCCTTCTGACGCCAGGGGCACCCCCAGACCCCAGAGAACAGGGTTCTCGCTTGAGCTGCTAGTGGCCTATCTTCCAGTCTCCCTCAGCGACTCAAAAAATGTGTCTGTGAACTACGTTTGCTGGAGGCCAGTCTGGGACCCCGTGCCGCCTCCGAGTGTTACAGCTCGGTTCTCTTGCGACTTAGAACACTTCTTCCCGTCTCTGTTTCATTCTCTCACATACCGGCTTTATTGAGTAGGATTCTCCCATTTGCAGTGTATAGTTCAGTGGCTTTTAGTGTATTCACATACGTATGTGTAGCCGTCACTCTATAGTCAATTCTAGAACATTCTTATCCCTGCCAAAAGAAGCCCCATACTTATTTCTTACCAGCCTTCCTCCTGCCGCCGCCCCCGCCAGCCCCTGGCACCTTCCATCTGTCTCGTGTAGGTGGAACCCATACCGTAGTGGTCCTTTGTGACCTGCTCTGTCACCGAGCATCATGGTGTCGAGATTCACCGTATTGAGGCCTGGGTCAGTGCTTCTTTCGTCTTTGTGGCTGAGCATCGGTCCACTGTGTGGACGGACCCCTTGCTGCTTATCCATTCAGCTGTGTGATGTCTGGGTTGTCAGATGCTGACTTTGTAAGAGCCATCGGGCCAGTTAGCTCATAGACCTTCCCACCTTCTGGAATTGGTTGACCGTCTCCTCATAGGAGCATCCCCCTGGGGAAGGTAGGTCTGAGTGGCCCAGGTTTGGGCTAACGATTTGCCAGGTTTATTTCGTAGATGGTGCTGTGTGGGGAGCTCAGTTTATGTGACATTCAGCTCCTCGTGTTCCGTTTGTCCCGAAGAGTGCCTGTTCAACGTCGTTCCTGCCTCGGTCCCCTCGGGCTGCTGTCGCAGGGTGCCACGGACTGGGTGCTTGAACAACAGCGTGACTGCTCCCGGCTCCGGAGGCTGGACGTCCAAGGTCAAGGTGCCGGCATAGTCGGTTTCTGACACTGCGTCCCCTCCTGACTTGCCCTGACGTGGCTGTAAGACAGACAGAGACAGACATGGGCTGGGTGTGGGCTGGGGAAACCGGGAGGAGATGGAGAGGGGGTGCTCTGCTATCTCCTCGGATAAAGACACAAACTCCTCCTGCCCAGGCGTCTCCCAGAGGAGCGGCTGCGTGCACTGGCACTCTGGGGGCTGAGGCACTCACTCCCCCAGCACGGCCCCTGGCCGTCGCTGACTCCCTGCCATCCAGGGCTTCCAAAGACATAGCAGGGGTCACTGACCATGGGGGTGTTGCGTCCTCACGCCTAGCTGTCTGCGTGGTCTTCTTAGGAGCAGATGGCACTGGCTGGTCTTTTTAGATCCTTAAATGTGCCCCAGTGGTTGTCGGTAGAGCCGTGGGCCGTGTCTGCTTTATGTGAGGTGTGTGTGAGCCTGGGCACACGGGCTTCTCCTGCCGCGTCCCTCAAGGTGTCCGTACGAATAAGATGCTCTGTGACGTTTGCGTCCACACTGGTCTCTGCGAGTCCTGTCTTCAGTAGATTCGTGCTCAAAGACGCCGACCAGTCCGGCAGCCTTGTGGGTCTCAGCGAGCTGGGCGCTTACAGAACGGAGGCCGGAGAGGGCTGCGAGGCTTGGGGTCCGGGAGGCAGGGCTCCCCACTTCCTTGGCTGGCTTCTCATGGGCTCTTGCGCACCTGGCTTGATTTCCGGATACGGGGGGGAACGTAGACACCCGTACTTGGTAATTTCTTTATGTAGCTGGGAAGCGGGTGGAATTCTCTGAAGCGGCTCCACGGATCGGACTGCGGACAAGTGTGGGTTTGGAATTCAGGTCTTAACGGACTGGTTTTCTCTTAGATTTGCCAGAACAGAGCATAGCTGAATCTCTTCAGACATTGGGATTTCTGGGGGCCTCTTTAAGATCGAGGTTATGTTCTACCTTTGACCAGGTAGTGCGTTCTGGTGTGTGAAGATGCTGTGGGGTTGAGGTTTGCGTCTGCCTCTTTGGACTAGCTCGGCCCGTTGGCCTGTCGTGTTGGGCGTGCTCCATGCTCCCAGCAGGTCTCCGGGCAGACCAAGGCCCTGCCGGCTGGAGGCGGTCTAGAGCGAGCCGTGGTAAGTAACTTGTGGTGATGTGCGTTTGCAGGTCAGAAGATCGTACTCCCTCTGCATTGTTTCGCACACCTGCGAGATCTGCATTTTACCCCATCCAACGCCGTGGTCCACGTGGGCGGCGTTCTCTCCGTGGACATAACCTTGTGCAGCCAGATGCCCATCCCCGTCCGCGTGGAGCAGATCGCCATCAACGTCCACTTCAGCATCGAGAAGAACAACTACCGGAAGACGGCCGAGTGGCTCACCAAGCACAAGATGGCCAATGGGGTCATTACCTTTCCAGCGGAGACCTCACCCCTCCCCGCCGCCCAGAACAACTTGCCAGCACTGGAGCTGTACGAGATGTTCGAGAGGAGTCCCTCTGACAACTCCTTGAACACGACAGGGATCATATGCAAAAATGTCCACATGCTGCTGAGAAGGCAGGAGAGCAGCACCTCTCTGGAGACACCCTCAGGCGTGGCTCTGGAGGACGGGGCCCACGTGCTCAAATGTAGTGACGTGACCCTGGAGCCGGGGCCCAACAGGATAACGTTCAGGACGCAGGTACGTGGGGGCGCGGGCGACTTTAAAGATGTTCAGGAAGGGTCTCGAGCTCACCAGAGCTGTTGGCGCTGGGCCTTACCTTGGCTTTTGCGTATATCCTCAAGTCAAAATACGCTGAGATTTTACAAAATCCTTGACGCTTAACGCGGTGTTACGACAGCTCATAGATTTTGAAAGAAGTTCTTAACATGGGTAATTATTTTTGCTCTCACTGGACTTAGACTTTTTTTGTTCCGTACTAAAATATACCGTCATTTGTTGAAATGACCCTGTAGAGGAGGTGGCCCAGTTCTGTGTTTCACTCGGCTTTCCTTTCGTGGGCCACATGGATGTCGGAACAGCGGCTCGGGGCCCGCTCTGATACCCGCCTCCCCTCAGCACCCCCTGTGAGTCCCGCTGACCGAGGAGGGCTCGGCTGCGGTCACGGGCGCGGTGGCAGAGGCTCGGTGCAGGGCTCAGAGCCTGTGCTGAAGGTCCCGTGAGACGCTTTGCAGAAAACAGTGCCAGAGGTGACGTGTATGAAATTGAAAACACGTTCTTGGAAGCAGAAAGGCAGGTTTAAGCATCCGTTACTGAGAAGACCCCCGCGAGAGACTCGGAGGGCGCTGGGGGACAGCCCATGCGCTGAGGTGGGGGCCCAGCGCCGCAGGGTAGGCGGGAGAGGGGGAGAGCAGCGGGTGTTGCCCAGAGACGGGGGCGCAGCCTCCCCTGGGAAGCCCGTCACAAGGGCGGGGGCTGACCGTCGCAACATGCGATTTTGACCCTAGGCCAAGGAGCCCGGGACATACACGCTGCGGCAGCTGTGCGCCTCGGTGGGCCCGGTGTGGTTCGTGCTGCCGCACCTCTACCCGCTGGTGCAGTACGACGTGTACTCGCAGGAGCCGCAGCTGCACGTGGAGCCGCTGGCTGGTGAGTGCGCCGCGGGGCCCGGCCGGGTGTGCGCTCCCCGCACGGGCCAGCCCCGTCCAGAGCTGCTGTCCTCGGGTCAAGTCCGAAAATTGGGAGGAGTTGGTGTAAGCAGATTAGTGAACCCCACGCGGCACTTGACGTGTCAGACACTAGGGAGTGAGTCTCTCGGTCTCTTGGGCCGAGTGGGATGTATTTATTTGGCTCGTTTCTTCCATTTGAGAAGAAATTCAAGGAAAGCACTTTATTTCTAGTTCATCTCTCCATGGTCCATACTGTTCTGATTGTAGAAGTCTCCTACGGCTACTGGGAAAGGCCCTCAGATGCCGGACAGCCTTTCGGACGGTTCCGTCGGGACCGCTCGTGAGAGGAGCCGGGCACCGCTGCTCGAGGGCCTGGGACGCCCCGAGCCAGACTGGGGACTGGCCGTGCGCGGTCCCTCACTCCGTCCCTCCCCTGTCTGCCCCCCCCCCCCCCCCCCCCGCTCCCCCCCCCCCCCCCCTCCTGGGTTCTCATCTCTCGGCTCCTTGCTTCTGCTTGTCCTGGCGCGGGACTCTGGGCAGCTCAGCCCGTCTCCGCCCCTCGTTCCTGTCTGGGGGAAGGCAGTAGCCACCCCATCCGCCTGGTGGTTTCTGAACCAAAGGTCCGGAAGGCCTCACCTGACGAGGCTGGAAGCAGTTCGGAATAGCACGGACAGGACACGGGATTCCGTTAGTCTGTTCTTCCGTGTTCTTTGTCTGCTTCTCCCTCCCTGACGTATCGGCGGGTGAATTCAGAGACATGCCTGCCCCCGGGAACCCCAACTCTCTCTTCGGTGCCGACAAGACTCGGGGCCTCTCGTTCCCAGCAGGCGCCCCCGCAACTCCGCGTCCGTGTGACTGAGATGAAAAGCAAGCCTGGTGGGGGAACTGGGAGTGAAGTGTGGACTGTTTACAGGGGACAGGTCTGCTGTGACAAGCAGCAGAGCGCCCTTGTGACCTCACCCGAGGCCGCTGCCGACGGACGGTGGTGCCGACTGCTGTCTTCTTCCCTTCAGATGGCCTTTTGGCTGGTATTCCTCAGAAGGTCAAGTTCA
This sequence comes from Mustela nigripes, assembly GCF_022355385.1. Taxonomy (NCBI): domain Eukaryota; kingdom Metazoa; phylum Chordata; class Mammalia; order Carnivora; family Mustelidae; genus Mustela; species Mustela nigripes. The sequence continues at coordinate 217,349,814 of NC_081558.1, forward strand.
CGGTCACTACGGGCCATTATACGGTAAAAAACGGCGACAGCCTCCAGCTGAGCAACGCAGAAGCCATGCTCGTCCTGTGTCACGCGGAGAACAGAGCCGTGATCTACTCCAACACAAGAGGTGAGGCGGCTGTCGCCCCGGCGAAGGCAGACTCGCGCCATTGTCGCGCACCCTGAGGGTGTGAGGCGGCCGTGCTCTCTGGCGGTGCCTGAGGACCGCCTCTCCCTGCGGCTCTTTCATGGCCATGTCCTGCCTGTCGCTGGGCCGGGAGCCTGACCCTGGGCGGGCCATCGTATCTGGGACGAAGAGCTGGTGGAGGCCTGGCGGCCAGGCAGGGCTGACCTTACTGAGGGCTCATAATGCAGCGTCACGGACTGGCCCCTGCTCCAGGACGGTGCCTTGCCACCTGCTACCTCCCCAATCCCCCTCACCAAAAGTGGAGACGAATCATCCTTTTTAGGTGCTGGCCAGAAGCCCTAGAAGAGTCCCGTCTCCCCTGGTCCGCAGGCATGCGGGATGGAGAGGGAAGGGTGCTGCTCCCCTTCTGGGTGGGAGCCGGTCTGCTCGGGGAATGGATTGGGACCATGTCGCGCAGGGAAACACACAGCACGTGGCGGGCCACACGGAAAGTGTCCCTTTTCTGTCGTCAGACTTAGTGACTGTTTCTGGTCTCCAGGCCGCCGGCTTATGTGGTATCAGTGTCTGAGAGGGTTTTGTTCCTCGTTTTCCGACCTCTGTCCGCCCCGCTTCATCCTTCCTGGATACGCTCTTGCCGGTGCCGGGGAGCAGTGGGAGTTGGGCGGGAACAACTCTGCTGGGCCTGTCACTGCCGGAAGGACGAGGAGCAGGGACGCACGCTGAGCGGGTTAGAAGTGACTTTTTCTCTCTTTCCTAGAAAAGGCTTCTGATGTGTTGCTCCGGGTCCAGTCGTCTGACAAGGTCACCAGCATCAGTCTGCCCGCTGCTCCTGCGTACCACATGATTGAATTTGAACTGGAAGTTCTGTCTTTACCTTCTGCTCCAGTAACCGGAGGAGAGAGCAGCATGCTGGGGACGACAGAGCCCCACAGGAAGCATAAGGACACACACAGAGCTGGCCACTGCATGGCTACCACGGACCACAAAGTAAGAAGGGACCAGGAGGGCGCCGCCGGTGCTTGCGGCCTTTGCCGGTTGTGCTTGTTCCGAGATGCCTTGTGTTCAAGTGGCAGGTTTCCCGTTCCTGACTCCACATCCCCTTGCTGGGTTTGGCATTTGTCTCTTTGAATCCCCCTTCTTAGACAAAGGGTACGCTTGCAAGGACAAAGGCAGGCCAGGTTCTAAGTTTTCTACACCAACTCAAGAAGGCAGGGTAGTTTATTGTAGGAGATAGGATGTTTGCCTAGAATGGGGAAGTCAGTTTGGGTCTGTAGTCCATTTGTCTTGGTACATAGGCTAGTGTGACTTCTGTGTCCGTGTGCTTCAGTTTCTGTCCACTGAAACGTTACAGCTTGGCAAAGAGGAAGCGCTGTCATTTTTATGCTTTGATGTTGGTGTTTATTGACAGTTATTTGAGAGATCGTGACTTCGGTCCCAGAACCACAGTCCTTAGCTCAAGGAATGTGTCACTACCATTGTAGTTCTTCAGCTTTGTCCATGTCTTGTAACACAAATGCCAGTTCTGAGAGCCTTTTCACCCAAAGGTAGAACGGTACATTCGTGGTCCCACAGAACTATACATATTTGCACTTTAAAAAGCTGCTGCCTGTGTGTTTGGCTTCCAGTCATTGTGAATCTAGGGACTGGGATCCTCCCCTCCAGGGCAATGACAAGTCTTGGCACACCCCTCAGTTGCTAGAAGGGATTAAAATTTCAGCAAGTCCTCCTGACAGCACAAAGGTTTGGAGCAAGAGCCAACACCTGGGACAGGAGTGAATGGTGAGACTCATCTCCCACACCAGGCTGCTCCTTTCAGACCAGGGGCGGCAGTTGTGCTGTCTGCTGTGTAGACACAGAGAGTCCAGCAGGATGAAGAAGCAGAGATACCTGTTCCAGGAATGAAGATCAAGCTAAAACCTCAGGGAAAAAAAATCCTAATGAAATGGAGCTAAGCAGTTACCTGAAAAGGAGTTCAAAGTCATGCTCATGAAGATGCTCACCAAATGGGAGAAAAATGGACAAACACAGCAGAACTTCAGCAAGGAGGTGGGAAGTAGAAGACTGTACCAGATCCAAGTCACCGAGCACA
>NC_081558.1:217352050-217385134 GCF_022355385.1 Mustela nigripes
GCTGCCTGAGATACAGCGTGGATGACTAGATCCAAGTCACCGAGCACAGCTGCCTGAGATACAGCGGGGATGACCAGATTCAAGTCACCGAGCACCGCTGCCTGAGATACAGCGTGGATGACTAGATCCAAGTCACCGAGCACCGCTGCCTGAGATACAGCGGGGATGATCAGATCCAAGTCACCGAGCACCGCTGCCTGAGATACAGCGTGGATGCAGCAGAAGAAAGGAACAGACAGCTCAAAGCCAAGGAGTGGAACTTAGAGCAGCAAGAGGAAAAAAGAATGAATAAAAAAAGCAAAGATAGCTTAGAGACTACTAGGATAACATCAGACAGACTAATGCTTGGATCACTGGGCTTCCAGAAGAAGAAGACAGAGAGAAAAGGTCAGAAATCTCCTTGAAGAAGTAATGGTTGAAAACTTTCCTAATCTGGAAAAGGAAACAGACATCCAGACACAAGAAGCCCAGAGAGTTTCAAATAAGAGGAACCCAGAGAGACCCACACCAAGACACTTTACAGTTACATGTCAAAAATTGAGGACCAGGAGCGAATCTTAAAAGCCGCAGATGAGGGAGGGGAGGTCGTGGCAGGAGGATAAAAAAAAAAAACAGCAGCGAGAGAAAAACAGCTTCTTACTTACAAGGAAATCCCCTAAGTCTACCAGCGGATTTTTCAGCAGAAACTCTGCAGGCCAGAGAGAGTGGCACGACGTACTCAGTGCTGAAAGGAAAACCTCTAACCAAGATAACTCTACCCGGCAAAGCCATCATTCGGAAGTGAAGGAGCCGTAAAGTATTTTCTGGAGAAATAAAAGCTAAAGGAGTTCATCACCACTAACACGGCCTTCAAGGAATGTTCTTCTTTAAGCTGAAAGGAAAAGGTATTCACAAGAGCACGTGTGAAAGAATAAATCTCACTGGAAAGTTGAATATATAGTAAAAATAGTGGGTTAAGCACTTAAAAAGCTAGGATGAAGGTTAAAAGACATAGGAAGTAAAAAATAACTGATTATGATAATTAAAGAACACAGATAAAAGAATGTACAGTGGGACATCAAAATATCAAATGTGGGGGTGAGGGAGAGTAAAAATGTTGAGCTTTAGGAACTTAAGTTATTATCAACTTAAAACAGACTGTTACAAGCATAAGTTGTTATAGGTAAGCCTCATGGTAGCTAGCCACAAAGCAAAAGCCTGGGGCAGACCTACAAAAGATAAAGAAATACAAGCATACCACCTGAGAAAGTCATCAAACCACAAAGAAGAAAGCAAGAAGAAGAAAGGAACAGTGAGGAGCTATAGGAAATGTGAGAAGGGACGCCTGGGTGGCTCAGTGGGTTAAGTGTCTGCCTTCAGCTAGATCAAGATTCCAGGGTCCTGGGATCGAGCCCCACATCAGGTTGCCTGCTTCTCCCTCTGCCTGCTGCTTCCCTGCTTGTGCTTGCTCTCTGTCAAATAAATGAAATAAAAATTTAAAAACTGTCAGAAAATAATTAACAAAAATGGCAACAAGCATATGCCCTCTCAGTAATTACTTAAATGTAAGTGGACTAAGTTCTGTAATCAGAAGACAAGGAGTAGTTGAACGGATAAAAAAATCAAGACTCGACTCTATACTGCTTATAAGAGATGCACTTTTGACACAAAGACACACACAGACTAAAGTGAAACCAAAACCTAAAGGAGCCAGAGGAAACATGGAGCAGCTATACTTCTATCAGATAAGACAGACTTTGAAACAAAGACTGTAACCAGAGGCAAGAGTGTAACATAATGATAGCAAGGTCAATCCCACAAGGTAGAACATTTGCAGATGTTTATGCAGCCAACACAGGAACACCTAAATATGAAAAGTAAGTATGAGCAGACCTAAAGGGAGAAATAGACAGCAGTACAATAAGAGGAATTTAATACCCCATTTATATCAATGGATCCAGACAGACATCGACAGAAAATCAATAAGGAAACACTGGCCTTAAGTGAAACATTAGAGCAGATGGATTTAACAGATATTTACAGAACATTCATCCAAAAGCAGCAGAAGATACATTCTTTTCAAGTGTGTAGGGAACGTTTCACCAGGATAGATTGTATATTGTGCCCTGAAACAAGTCTTAACAAGTTTATGAGGGTTGAAATCACATCATGCATCTTTTCTGAGCCCAACAATAGGAAACTAGAGATTAATTACATGAGGAAAACTGGAAAATTCACAGGTTTGTGGGGATTAAACCACATGCTACTAAAAAATTGGTTGGCCAAAATAAGAAATCAAGAGAAATCATGCCTACCCTGAGGCAGATGAAAATGGAAGTGTAACATACCAAAATGTATGAGATGCAGCAAAAGCCATTCTAAAAGGGACATTCATAGCAATACAGGCCTACTTCAAGAAAGAGGGAGAGTCTCAAACAACCTCATTTTACACCTTAAGGAACTAGAAAAAGAAGAACAAAAGCCCAAAGATTGTAGAAGGAAGGAAATAAACATTACAGCAGAAACAAATGAATTCGACTGAAGAGACAATAGACTTGATCAGCGAAACCAAGAGCCGGTTCTTTGAAAAGATGAAACTGACAGACCTTTTGCTAGACTCACCGAGATAAAGAGAGAGGACTCCGATCAGAAGTGAAAGAGATGTTACAGTCAACACCACAGAAGTAAAAAAGGACTATAAGAGACTACCATAGATGACTGCAGGCCAACAAATTGAACCTAGAAGAAGTGGATAAATTCAGGGGAATGTACAACTTAACCAAGAGTGAATCATGGCAAGATAGAAAATCTGAACAGATTACTAGTAAGGAGATTAAAATGGATATGTAGGGAACATACCTCAACATAATAAAGGTCATATATGACAAGCCCACAGCTAATATGCTTAATGGTGAAAAGCTGAAAGCCTTTCCTCTAAGATCTGGAACAAGACAAAGGTTGCCTACTCTTGTCACTTTTATTCAGCATAGTACTAGAAGCCCTTGCCAGAGCAGTTGGGCAAGAAAAAGAAATAAAAGTCATCCTAGTTGGAAGGAAAGAAGTAAAAGGTCACTATTTGCAGATGGCATAATATTATATGTATATAAAATTTTAAAGACTGCTGCATCGAAAACCTTCATCAATAAATCCAGTAAAGTTGCGGAGTACAAAACAAGTATGAGAAATCTGTTGTGTTTTTATATACTAATAATGAACTGTTGGAAAGAAATCAAACAATTCCATTTATAATTGCGTCGAAAATAATAAAATACCTAGGAATGAATTTCACCAAGGCGGTGAAAGAGGTGCATATTGGAAACTATAAGACATTAATGAAGGGAATTGAGGAAGACACGAATCCATGGAAAGATGTTCTGTGCTCAGGGACTGGAAGATTTAATATTGTTCAGATGTCCATACTACCCAGCAATATAGATTTAGTGTAATCCCAAAGTTCCAAAGGCATTTTTTGTAGAAATGGAACAAATAATCCTCAAACATGTATGAAACCACAAAAGACTCCAGATACCCAAAACAATCAGAACAAAGCTGGTGGCATTGTGCTCCTGGACTTCAGACTGTGTTACGAAGCTGTAGTCGTCCATGCACTATGGTAGCAGCATAAATGCAGATACACAGACCAATGGGCCAGAATACAGAGCCCAGAAATAAATCCACGTATATTCTATCAATTAATTTAAGACAAAGGACGCAGGAATGTGTAATGGGGAAAGGACAATGTCTTCAAATAAATGGTGCCGGGAAAATTGGTCAGCCATGTGTGAAAGAGAAGCTGGACCCTTGTCTTAAATTGTTCAAAAAAAGTTAACTCAAAGTGGATTCAAAGCTAGAAGGTAAGACCTGAAACCATAGCTCCTAGAAGAAGACTTACGTGGTAAGCTCCTTGATACTGATCTTGGCAATGATTTTACGGATCTGGCAACAAAAGCAAAAATGAACTATTGAGACTATGTCAACCTAAAAAGCTTTGGCACAGGAGAGGAGACAGAATGAAAAGCCAGTCTACGGAATGGGAGAAGATACTTGCAAATCATATATTTGATGGGGTGTTCAAACCCAAAATACAAAATGGACTTTCTAACTCAGTATCAGAATCCCCCATGGTCTGATGAAAGCGCATGCCGAAGATCTGAGTATTTTCCCGAGACGACGTGCAGATGTTGGACATCACTAAGGTTGGTGAGGATGTGGAGAAAGGGGAGCCCTTGTGCCCCGTTGGCGGGAATGCAGACTGGGCAGCCACTCTGGAAAACAGAATGGAAGGGTCCTTGGAACGTTATAGAACTGCCCTAGGATCCAGCAGTGTCACTACTAGGTGTTTGCCTAAAGAAAATGAAAACAGCTGCTTGAAAAGCGATCTGCACACCCTGTTCACTGCGGCAGCGTTTCAACAGCCGGATGCCTTTACTTTTCTGTTTCATACCCGTTGTGTGGCGTGACTGGCTAATTCCTTTAATTTTGCAGTAGTCAGTCACTGCTCATGTCATCGTGCCCGAATGGCGGAAGGCCCTTCGTCCCCACCTCCTGCAGTGCCGGAGAACGTGTCCGGCGTCCAACTGTTGGTGTGGGACGCGCGAGTGGGTCCTGGGGCTGTGGGCGCCGAGACTGTGCTGTGTCTCATGGCCGGCTGGCCGCTCCGTGTTGATTTTTCTTGTCTGTGTACGTAGCTCGATGTTTCTCCTTCATGCACTTGCACGTGACTCACGGGGGTTTGATTTCTGAAGAAGAGGTGGTGAGGCCATCCCCCCATCCAGGACGTCGGCTGCCACTGCTGGCCTGGGTGGACGGTGTGGTGGCGGCCATGGCCAGGCCAGGGGTCTGAAGGTGCGTCCCCATGTTTCTCCTCAGGTGTCCATCGACTGCCCGTGGTCGATCTACTCCACCGTCATCGCTCTGACCTTCAGCGTGCCCTTCCGGACCACGCACTCGCTTCTCTCCGCCGGGACACGGTAAAGGCGGGCTCTGGGCCCCAGTTCTGGGCCGGGCTGTCCCGCGTGCACACCTTGCTGCTCAGAGCGTGGCCTCGGGGACGCTGAGCCGGCTTTCTTCCCCGTCCTGACACTGTGGTCCGCTCATGTGGGTTCTTGGCAATTCTCTGCAGCTCCACAGCAGCCCGTCCACGGTCAGGTGTCCCCAGCAGTCTCAGAAGTGACCATGCACCATTGGTTTTTAGGATGTGGGATCCAAACCAAGTCCCCGTTTGATGATGAGATCATTTTCTTCTCTTTTTTCTTTTTAAAGATTTTATTTATTTATTTGACAGAGATCACAAGTAGGCAGAGAGGCAGACAGTGGGGGGTGGAAGCAGGCTCCCTGCTGAGCAGAGAGCCCGATGCAGGGCTTGGTCCCAGGACCCCGGGATTATGACCTGAGCCGAAGGCAGAGGCTTAACCCACTGAACCACCCAGACGCCCCAATGACATTGTTTTTCATCTGTCTTCCCATTTCTCAAGCCGGTGGCCCTCTGCGGAACTCAGTTCAGTCCTCTAGAGAGAAGGCCCAGCATTCTGAATTTGGTCGCGTTCTTGGGGGTTCATGTTTCTTGGTTCCTCTGCCGGCTGCTGGATATATCTGGGGGGCGGGTTTCAGCCTCGGCACTGCGGATGCTGTGGGTCCGAGAACTCCTCGTTCGTGGGCCTGAGAGTCTGGCCCACACGCCGTAGTGCTCAGCAGCACCCCTAGATCCCCTATCTTGTGCCTCTCTCCCCATGCCCATCGTGACAACGAAAGATCCACCTCGAGATGCCGGGTGATACCGCCCATGGGGGCAGGACTGCTTCCTGTTGAGAAGCTCTCACGGCTCTCAAAGCCACATGCACGAGAATCTGACTCAGCCTTTGGACCAGATGGTTTTGAGGGGAGCCCCGTGCTCTGTCCGTCAGCTTCGGGAGGCAGCATCTGCTTGTCCCCCCGCCAGTGACGGTGGGCGCCGACCCTGGGCTCAGGGTGGCGTGTGGCCTCTCCCTGTAAAACTCCTTTCACGTTCATCTGTTGCTGAAATTTGCAAAAATGGGTCACTAGATTGTCAGAAATTGAGAGCGAATGTTACCCTGGCGCGCTCCCGCTACGGGGAGGGACCACGCCCGTCAGTGGCTAGAGACACCGGCACTTCTCAGCAGAAGCTGGGGTGCTTTCTTTCAGACTCTTCCTGTGTGACAGGGACGGATGGGAGCCCTGTGCGTGGTCTCTCCGGGAGCAGTGGCCCCTCTGTCCATCCTCACGCACCGCGAGCTAGCTACGATAGTGTGTTAGCACTGGGTCAGGAACGGCCCCTCCTTTTAACCATTTTTCCTCAGAAGTAGCTTGTCTGGGGAGGTGCGGTTTTGGGGGGCACTTTCCCGTGTGAGACTGACTGGTCTTACATTGCTGGGTCACTTTTTGGTTCCCCAGAGAGAGTCTTTTTAACCAAAACACATTTAATACAGTTGTCAAGTTTCAAAATCTGCTTTTCTGCTTTAGGAAGTACATTCAGGTGTGTGTCCAGAATTTGTCGGAACTTGACTTTCAGCTGTCGGACGGTGACCTTGTGGACCACGGCTGCGGTGCTGACCTGCAGCTCGTCCCTCTGAATGCCAAGTGCCCGCAGGTAAGCCTTGTCCAGAGGTGAGCGCAGAGCTCTCCGCACAGCGTGGGGTGCGAGTCCGCATGGGAGGCCCGAGTGGCCAGGAGGGTCTGAGGAAAGCATGGCCTCCCCGGTGACAAGCCAATAGTGCGCGCGTCCCAGGGGGCGGGGACACCCAGCTTTGTTGCCTCCCTGTGCGTGTTTGTGTTTCATGCTGGGCGCAGAGTGGCGTGCGGGGTGGCTTAGGAGACGGAATGACGCTCGTCCTTGCACAAGAGTCAGACGGTCCTGCCCTGCGCTCTGGCCTGTGTAACTGCAGGCCTGTTCTTGAGCTTCTGCTGATGGTGTGGATGCCGTCCCCCTGTCCCGCCTGTGACGAGACACCTGTCCGTGTCCTGGGAACAGACCCTCTGTGTCGGTGTGGCTTTGTAAAGGGGCCCTGCTCGTGTTCGGGCTGCTTGGCTGGGGCTGACCGTCCTGTTCCAAATACTCATGTGTCACGTGTGCCCAGGTGCCCTGAAAGATTAAACCCTTCCAACCAGCCTGGTGCCGTCTTCACAGGGCCGGGCGGGCGGGACCCTGCGGGGCAGCGGGGCGGCTGCGTGTGTGTACGCCACGCCGGTGACTGTCTCCGCAGGCCATCCACAGCAAGCAGTCCGTGTTCTTCGTGTGGGAGCTGCTGTGGGCACGGGAGCCCCCCCCTTCTCTGCGCTGCCGCTTCTCCGTTGGATTCTCCCCGGCTTCTGAAGGACAGCTCTCGGTCCCCTTAAAGCCGTACACGTACGAATTTCAAGTGGAAAATTTTTTTGTACGTATCGTATTCTTTTCTGGCGGGAGTGTGGGGTAGGAACGTGGAAGGTGGCATCATACTCCTTTTAATCTACACAAGTCAGAGAAGAATCTTCCAGTATAAGAAAGCAGCTGCCCAGGAGGTTAGTTGACCTTTGGAGCAGCTCAGTCGCTGGCTGGCTGTACCCTAGACACCCAGATCGTTCTCAAGCGAGGGGTCTGGCCGTCGTGCAGTCTCGCCGGTGGTCATGAGATGAGTGTAAAGAGTGAAGATTCGGTTTCTCTGCTCCCTCTTCTCTTGCTCACGATTAGAACGTTCTGGAGCTATTTCTTAGAGTCCTTTCTTCTTGATCCTAGCTGCTAGGATCACTGAGATGCTTTCTTTTTATTTTTTTATTTTATTTTATTTTTTTTAAGATTTTATTTATTTGAGAGCGGAAGGGAGAGCAGATGAGAGCATGAGCGGGGTGAGGGGCGGAGGGGAAGCACATCCTGACGATTGTCCTATAACCCGTGCGTCACATGTGGGCTGGAGTGGCCTTGAGCTGGGTGGGGAAACGCATGTGTGTTTCCATGTCTTCGGAGACTTGGATTTTGTGCCAGGTCCACCAGAACCCGAGGACGCGGGTTTGTGGTGTTTCCTTGGCTCTACTGCTGGAACCGTCAGACCACACGAGGATGTGCTCGTGTTCATAGCGCTTGACCCCAGCGGTGTTTCAGTGCCTCTTTCCAGCCGAGTTGCTGTGCTGACCCTCCTGCTCTGTCACTCCATCGGCCTTCGGCGTTCGTGTCCTCGCCGGCGTGGTCTCTCTCTGGAGCACACGCGCACCTTTCCGCGTGTGCCCAGCAGCGCCACGTAAAACCCCACGTGCGCCTGAGTCTGCGTGCGAGCCCTCTGGTTTGCTTGCCATGGTGTTTGGTCATGCGCTTGCGGTGTCTCTGCTCCCTCTCCGGGTCACGAGCACGGGTTCAGATTTCTCTGGAGCTGTGCAAACAGGTCAGCGTTTGAAAACTGGTCATCTCCGAGGGCCGGAAACAGAGACACCACTTTTCTCAGGAAAGCGCTACTGAGTCACGTCACCTACCTGCCGCGCGGCTCAGCCCCTTGCGGTGTCCGCCTCAGGACAGCAGGCCCACCAGCAGGATGGTGCGACCGTCCCCACGGTCCTGTTTTAGAGCAAGTGGTCTTTTTGAGAAGGTGCCGCTCTGTTTCCCAAAGGGCCGTCCCTTTACGCCCGCGAGTGACATGCGAGGGCTCCAGCTGCCACAGCCTCCCCAGCATTTGTCCCCAACGTCCTTCCGGGGAGGAGTGGAGGCCGGGGGGGGGGGGGGAGGGGGGGGGGCACCCACCCCGGGGCAGGGCCGGTCTTGCTGGTCCCAGGTTAGGGAAGGTGTCGGGCAGGTGTGAGTGGGGGAGGCCGCTGGGCACAGAGGTCACTGTGGAGAAAGGAACATTCAGCCAAAGGTAGTTCTGGTGCTTTGCAGTGGCAAGGAGGGACTGATCTCTGCTCGTTGAGGTTCTGGTGTCATGTCTGTGAGGGCAAGTCCGTGTTTTAGGGACACGTGCTGAGGCACAGAGTGGTGAAGCCACAGGCGCTCTGGGACTTGCCTTCAGGGCCCCGGGCAGAGAAGTGCACGTTGATCCACAGAGAGCGAGAGCAAATGGAGCAAAACGTTGGTGACCCTGAGTCTGGGTGACAGGCGTGCGGGGGGGCAAGGGCCCATCCCCGCTGCTGTTGTGCGCGCTCGGGAAAGGGCGCGAGAACAGGAGTGAGATGTGCTCGCAGGGACTGGCCAGGCACGGGTTGCTGCGGGGCCGCGCCTAGCAGCCCTCCCGCCGACGCGGCCCCTCTGTCCCCGTCCCTCGTGTCTGTGGGCAGCACCCCCGGGGCTGGATGGAGGAGCGCCTCTGCCCGCTGTGTGGACACTTGTGCCTGTCTCTCCCTTTCTTGTGCAGACGTTATATAACGTGAAAGCGGAGATCCTGCCCCCCTCGGGCACGGAGCACTGTCGGACGGGCTCGCTCTGCTCGCTGGAGGTGTCCATCACGCGGCTCTCGGAACTCTTGGAGGTGGACAAGGACGAAGCGCTGACGGAGACCGATGAGTACTTTTCGACCAAGCTGATGTACGAAGGTGCGTCTGGACGCATCTCTTCCCCAGGCTGTTGGGCTGCCCTGGCGCATGAAGGGTTTGCAGCCTCTTTTCCACAGGGTGCAGTGTTCCTGGTCTGAAGAGAGAATGTTCTAGAATCAGAAAAGCTCACTTGAATGTTTTATTATATGACATGGTCCTAGGCTGCTAGGACGTTAGACTTGGTTCCTGGGAGATCCTCGAGCGGTTGTTAGGCCCAGTGTGGAGAACATGGTGGCCCTGGAGCTGGCCTTCCCTCTCTGCCCATGACTCAGGGTCTTCCCAATATTGCGGGAGCAGGGTCCCAATTCTGCCACCCCGCAGTCCTTGTGTGGTCGGGTCCGGGCCCCTGACTTCTTCCCTCTGGGCCTCCTCCTGTCCCCTGCCCCCAATCCCTGCCTGAGACTGCCCCTGCTGCCCGTCTGCTGCCCGACCCCTTCCAGACCCACTTCGCCTGCCTCTTCCAGGGCCTCGGCTGCTTTGGGAGTAGCTCGCAGTCTGGGGGGCTGTCAGGACCGTGTGTGCTCTTAAGAAATGGTTGAGGAGCCAAAAATTTCTTTCTTTAGTAACTTAAAAATCACAGTAAACACATTCCATAACTTTGTGTATGAAAAAGAACTGTTATTCACAACAAAACCAGATCAAAGATAGAAGAATGACGTTACTTTGCATTTTTTCGGCTCTCCCTAATGTCCGGCTTCACGGGAGGGAGCTGTCTTGTCCTCCGTGCTGGCGCCCGGAACCCTGGTGGCAGGACGAGAGGACGCTCTAGAGCCGCTTAGATCCACACCTGGTCAAGGGGGTTTAATAGCCGAGGCGGTTGGCTTTTCACCGGAACTGGGCCAGTGATACTTTTTTCCAGGCCAGCGACAGCGTGGCCTCTGAGATCTGTGAATGAACTGGTCGTGCTCTATTTCCTCCCACGCTCAAATCTGGCTGGTAGTTTGAGAGGCCCCTTTACGCTGATGTCATTTTGTGGCATGCCTCGGCCATGTGGGAGATGTGGCTCCTGAGGGGTGTGGATCGCGCACACTGGGCGCCTTTCACTGGGCAGTCATGCAGGTGGCATCCACTTCCGGCCCACACTGCTGGGACACTGCCGGGCTCGCCGTGGCAACGGCAGGTTTTCCAAGATTCCCGCCCTCGATCGGTTTCAGACGGTATCACTGGCAACTTCTTCGAAGCGACAGGCCCTCGGCCTGCATTTTCGAGACAACATCGGCCTAGTACCCTGGACGGAAGAGCACATCGGGGGCAGTGCCCGGGATCTCCGGGGCTGGGGCCCTCTCATGGGGTGCAGCTTCTCGAGAGTCTGTAATCATTCAGAGTTACAGTTGAAAAGATCTTTCCTTAAGGACTGGATGTCATAAATTTCAATGACTTCACAAAGGACATCCTTAAGCTCAGGTGCATGGTGGTGAGGAAGCCACTGGCGCGCCTCTCCATGCGCGGGGGGCCTCGGTTCATGCTTGGGCCTCTGGTCCTGGGCACCGGGGCGTGTGGCAGCCTGGGGAGAAGGGCGGCAGCGGGACTCCAGGTGCCCCAGGACCACCCGCTGAGAACTGCTCTGGTCTCCGTCCCGGTGCCGCTCGTCCCCAGCAGGTCTCCGGCTCCGCCCTCCTCTGGGGGAAGCCGGCCCTCTGCGACCCCTTCTTTGCTCCTCAGGGAGCTTCTGGTCCGTGGAGCTCCTGGGCCCCGCCCAGTGTCCCCTTGACAGAGCTGCCGTCCCCTCTTGGCAAGGCCCTCGGCTTGTCGAGGACAAGCTCCTGGCCCACCGACGTCTGAGTGCTGAGAGCATCAACATTCTGGTTACGCTGAACGACATCGTGGCTGTTCTAATCACTGCTGCTAATGCCTGCCGTGTGTTCACAATGTCTGCTGTGTCAGTGTCACAGCCTCCATGAGGAGGCCTTTCCATGAGCTCTTCCCGGGCCATCGAGAGGCTCGTCTGAGTGGCAAAGTTGGGGTGGGGACTCCTGGTCTGATGCCACCACTTCCTAGACGGACCGTTACCCTGTCCTGCCCCTGTTCCAGATTCCACAGCCAGCGCCCCCCTACTCTGGAAGCCTGATGTACAAAGTTCTTGAGTAAAACCGAATCCCTGTTCATTTATGAACTCAAGAAGGTGATTTTCCTTGTGGCTCTTGCGTGTATCTTGTCACCGAGCCACACTTCCCTGTTGAGGTGCGGTCAGAGGGCAGGGAGGTCTAGAATGTGTCCGGTTTGCGTGGACGCTCTGGAGTGGGGCTGTGCACGGCCCTTGCTGGGGCCTGACCAGTGCTCTCCCTCTGTTTCAGTGGTCGACAACAGTAGCAACTGGGCGGTCTGCGGGAAGAGCTCTGGCGTCATCTCCATGCCCGTGGCCGCCCAGGCCACGCACCGCGTCCACATGGAGGTGATGCCCCTCTTCGCGGGCTACCTCCCCCTCCCTGACGTCAGGCTGTTTAAATACCTCCCCCACCACTCGGCGCACTCCTCACAACTGGACGCTGGTAAGGACCCTTGAAGGGGAAAGGCGCAGCCGCTGTCGGAGGGAGGGAGAGCTCCGTGCGGGCCCTGGGACGCTCGCCTCGCGGGCACCGGGCTTGCTGATGGGCAGCAGCTGGTGGTGGGGACAGGGGACACAGGGTGTGGGCATCTGCTAAGAAGCCACTGCGGGTCCTCAGACGGCCCATAGGCTCGCTTCTCTTTAAAGGGGCTGCCTGGCTTGCTCGTGCGCTAAAGGCCGCTAGGGCGGCCTGTTGCTCCCCGGGGTGGCTGGGGGGCCGGGTCGCTGGCCAGGGTGTCACCGGTGGTGCATTTTGCAGATAGCTGGATAGAGAGCGACAGCCTGTCGCTGGACAAGCACCTGGATGACCAGCCGGACAGCAGCAGCGTCCGGAGCCGGGGCAGCATGCACTCGGCCTCCAGCGGCGAGCACAAAGGCCTGCCCATGCCCCGGCTCCAGGCACTGCCGCCGGGCCAGGTCTTCAACTCGAGCACGGGCACGCAGATCCTGGTCATCCCCAGCAAAGACGACCACGTCCTCGAAGTCAGCGTCACATGACCACGCCTGGAGTCCGCACACGCCCCCGGCCGCGTGTGGGTGCTCGGGAAGGGACCCTGGCTCCGTCGCTCTCTCCATCATGACATTCTAGCGCTACCTGGACTCGCGGTGCTTCTGCCTGGCCACGGAAGCATCGGAGGGTTTTCGGCGTGCGGCCGGTCGGCTGCGTTACAGCGTCATTTTGTCCGACTGTCCCTGCCGTAAGACGACACGTCGCTCTCTCCTCTCGCATCCCTGGGTCCCTTTGCTGGCGTCCTGCGGGGTCTGCAGAGCCCCGCCCCTCCCTGCGCCCTCACCTGGCCGCCTCCCCGTCTGCTGGTTCCTCACGGAGTCCGTGTGCCTTCCAGGGAGACACACAGCAGGCCCTGCCGTCTTCGTGGTCACACGTGTGTGCCTTCCTGGTCGCACGGCTGCCCTCTGGCTCCCGGCCCGGGTGGATTGGTGAGTCTCCTGGAGGGTGAGACACTATCTTGTACCCAAGATATGTAGCGATTTTCTAGAATTACACCCTGTTAGGGCAGATCAGTGAGGCTGAGGGCTGGGTGGGGAGGGAACAGAAGGACCCCCCTTCTGTGCCTTGGGGTGGCCCACTGGGTGGACCTGGAGCCTCCATTAGCTGAAGCCATCTTAAAGGTACTCGGGGAAGACGAGACCAGGGCCTAAGGGACAACTTGGCATTGAACTAGTTTAGGGACAAACGTTTCTGGAACCCCAGTTCCCCATGATGTTGACCGAAGGTCAATATGCACTTGAAATTAAATATGTATTTATTTTAATTACCATTATATATGTGGGGGTGATATGTTGTTTTCTTCTCACCTTTAAAGTGTTGACATGTCATCGTCACTGTATAATCAATATGTTTCTTCTGCACCTTAAGTCCTAGACATTAAGAGGCTCCATTTCAGGGGGACTGGGAGGGGCGGCCCTCTCAGTGTGCTTCTAGTTTGGTTGTGGGAAGGACGAAGAGTCTTGGAGCATTCTCTGCCGGTCCACTAAAATCGCAGTCACGCCGTACCAATGGATTAATTTGCTTTTGGTTGTAAATTTAATTGTACATATGGTTGATTTATTATTTTTAAAAGTACAGACTAACGGATGTAATGTTTATGTATAAGTTGCACCAAAAATCAAGGAGAAAATAAATGTGTGTTTGTTTTTACTGGTGTGAGAGTCACAACTTGTAAATAAGTGTTGGGTGTATGGAACCCTTTCCAGCTCTCCAGAGCCATGTATTTTTGTACATAAGAAACAGAGAACTCTTACTCCCCTGGAAAAGTGTGCTTGGAATGGAGCCGAGCAGACTGACCGAGCGAGCGTAGTCTGGTCCAGCAGAGGTTGGGGCAGCCTCAAGCACGTGAGCCCCAGAGGAAAGGGACCTTCGCAGCTGCTGGTGCCGCCGGTCCTGCTGGTCGCCGGCGGGAGAGGCTGGTGTGGCGGCGCGGCGGGGAGCGGGGGCCACGGGGCGGCTCAGGGTACACAGAGCGGCTGCGTGCACCCTTCTGTGTGCTGACTTTCCACTCCCTCAACAAATGAGGTGGTGTGAGTCCCCGCCCCCCCGCCCCATGTCTTTTTCATTTACAGAAATTGGAAACGTGTAAAGAAGACGAATATTGGAGTGTTTAATTAAACTGTTCAGAAAACTATCTTCCTTAGGTGCACTTTAAAACTAATCGACTTGGCCAACTAGTTAGGCAAATTAGAACTTCAGAATCTAATGATAGGTTAGGGTTTCTCAAATAAACTTGTTTCGTTGTAAAAATTGATGATGGCCTCCAGACCGGCCAAGCCCTTTGAGTGAAGAGAACTTTGAGATTTGATTCTGGCAGAAAAGGCTCACACTGGTATCATGTGGCTTTACCTCTCCCCCCTGTGTGTGGGGGGTGATTCGATGGTTACCTTGTTTCTGTTTGATTTTGGGTTCTAATCCCAGATGAAATCCTCTCTAGTTACATAACATACTCGGAAAAAATGGAGAAATCCAAAGTGTTCTTGGTGGTTTTTTACTGTTTTCAATTGGTATAAATTCAAATTTATGGCTGGTTTGCCCCATCCCCCAATTACCCATACAATTTTTTGGGTGAGTGCCTCTATTTTTGTTCTGTTTTGTTCAACAGAAATGAAACATGTTACCTAAAGCTTCATTTTTTTTTTTTTAAAGCAGGAATTGGGTTTGTGTTGTGTCTCAAATAAAATAAGGCTTATGCGTTTGAGACGAGCTGGTTTTGTTAATAAAGATGTAGCAGCTGTTAAATAATTGTGAAGCCGGATATCGAATGAGCATCTAAATGGCGGAATATGCAGCTGTTTGACACATACTGCGCAACATGTAAATACTAGCGAGTGGAAAGGGAGATAAGTTACAATTTTGGTGAATTTCATGGGGTTTCCTGTGATTGGAAAAATTATAACTTCTGGTTCTAATGTGGAAATTGTTGTATTTAATCTGAAAATGACTTTTACCTCCAGTCCATTGTCAGCGCAGCCGGTCGCGGGTTGGATTCTATGCTAGTAGGTCTCGGTTGATGTCCGTGGTCAGCAGAGACGACACACACAGGCTTCTGGTCGGTTTCTGAGCGATTGACACGAGATTGGCTCACAGAACCCAACTGATGTGTCCATCAAAATAGGACGTTCTGCTGCTTTCCGAAGACTGAGCTATGATCTGAATGTTTCGCCGTCAGCTGTGATCTTTAAAATAAACCCATGATTTTGGAGTTCATTTGCGTTTTCATGAAGGCGCCCCTCGGCTCACTCACCGCGTGCGCCCGGCCGTCCGACCCGACCCGACGGGCTGGATTCCGACACAGCCGGTGGCCAGCGGGGACGTGGACGCGGCGCGGGTTCGACCCGCTCGTTTCCCGGGTACCGGGAGAGCCCTTTTCCACGTTACTCTGGAATCGGCCGTTAGACGAAGCCACGACGAAGACTGGCCTGTAGCGCTGTCGTTCCGGAAACACACATTTTAAGAAGAAACGTTGCTGTTCGGACGTCATCCTCGGCCGAGGCGCATGGAGGTCGCCGCTTGTCCCCCGCTGGTCCCCCGACCCCTGCTGCGGACTCCGGCTCCGCCCGCCCGCTCCGCGGGGGCAGCGGGGTTCCGTCGTGGTGCGTCACCCCGCAGCCGGCAGGGCCGAAGACGTGCGAGCCTCCGGGCTCGGGGCACCCCGGGACGGAGCCGCGGGCCGCGCGCCCGGGAAGGGAGCTGCCGCCGCGGCGTCCGCGCCTCCTGTTCGGGCCCCGCCGTTCGTCCCGCGGAGCCGTCAGTGCGGGTGCGGTCGGGGCGCCTCGTCTACGCCCGGCCTCAGCCTTCTGAGCGGCGCGGGGGCGAGGCCAGCCCGCTGGACCCGAGCTCCAGCCTCGCGGCGGGTCCGGCCGGTGCGCCGCCCCGGGGACAGCTCGGCCGCGGGGCGCGGGGGGGGCGGGGCACGAGGTCTGGGCTCCTCCCCGGGGCGGGGAGGGGGCGGGGCTCCTCCCCGGGGCGGAGGCGTGGGCGCGGCTTAAAGGCTCGGCTCCGCTTCCGGGGACACCGCCCCTCCCGGCCTCCTGGGGGCGCTGTGGTGCCGCGCGACGCGGCGGCCAGGCCCGGAAGTGCCTGCTTGGGGCCGGCGGGCGGGGCGCGGCGCGGCGGCTGCGCGGCGGCACACGTGCGGCGGCCGCGATGAAGTTCGCGTACCGGGTGAGCGCGGGCTTCGCGGCGCGGGGTCCGGGGAGCGGCGCGGGGTCCGGGAGCGGCGGCGGCCTGGAGAGCGGGGCCTGGGCGCGCGCGGGCCGGAGCGCGCTGTCAGCCTGTAGCCCGCGCGGCCGGCCTCGGGGCGGTGCGCGGCGGCCCCCGGACGGGACGGACGGGCGGCGGAGGGCGCGGAGAGCGGCGGCGGAGAGCGGCGGCGGGCCTGGCTCCCGGCGGCCTGCGGGGCGCCCGCCCTCCTCTTCCTCGCGAGCCCGCCCCGTGGGTCCGCCGCTCGCCGGGCTCCGCGCTCCTCGGGGGCCCGGCCTGGCCCGGACGCCGTCGCCGCGCTCGCCTCGCTGCCCCCCTGTTGCCCGCGCGCCCCTTGACACGGCCTGAAAGCGCGGGAACCGGGCCACGGGGCCTCGCCGCCGGCCTCGCCGCCCGCCGGGCTGCTCCCGCTGCGCTCCCGCGGCTCCTGCTGTCCGGGGTCACCCGACCCGCCTGCGGAGCCGGGGCGCCCGTCGCGCTGCCTGCGGGCCCTGCTCGGCTCTGTGCTGAGCTCTTCGCGGCCCTGCCTGGCCGGTGGAGACCGGGACGGCCTGCAGGGCGCAGACCCGGGGCGCAGCGCCGTGTCCAGGGCGCCCTTCAGTCTGATGAGTTCCCGGACTGGGCTCCGCAGGGTTGCTTTGTTGGGGTGGCCTCGAGCCCGGGGTGCTGGGGGGTTGCCCTCCATTGCTCAGCTCTTCTCCCGCTGCAGCGTGGGCCCCCTTCGTGTGCGGAGACCGCCCCCCCAGACACTCACAGTGGCCCTCATCCTCTTCGGCAAGGACTTGGAGTCCCTGGGGCTGGGACTCCCTTCCCCTTCCTGGGTCCCTCCTGGCCGGGCTGCACAGGTGGTCAGGAAGCGTGCCAGGAGGGACCCGGGAATGGCCAGGGACCTGGGGGAGCGGGGGAGCTCTGCGCGCCCTGGACCAGAGGCCTCCCTTAGCCTTTCCTGCAGTTTGGGGCTTTCTTTGTATTAAGATGGTTTATTTGCTTTTCAGTTTTCCAATTTGCTGGGGACAGTGTATAGGTGCGGAAACTTGAATTTTACGTGTGATGGAAATTCACTGATCAGCCCTGTGGGAAACAGAGTCACTGTATTCGACCTTAAAAAGTAAGTGTTTTGGAATGACTTGAGCAGCACGGACAGCTACAGCATGCAGCAAAACTGACCGTGTCTCCCTCCTCCTCCCCTTCCTAGTGCACCCCCTGCCCCCGGGGCAGCCGGGAGGTTCTGCAGGTGCACGTAGTGTCAGCGCGTCACTCGCGGGACTGCTTTGCTCTAGTCCCTCTGGGCCCTGGCCTAAGCCCTGGGGTCTCAGTCACTGTGCCGGGTGCTGGCGCTGGAGGCCACCCTGGACCCCTGCTGGGCCAGCGCTGAGCTCACCGCAGCGCAGTTCCACTTGCCAGGTTCACTTTCCTTCTCCTGGGCCCGCACCTGGCTCTGTTCCTTCTCCTCAAGGGGAAGGACTCCTGAACGGTTGTCACCCCTTCCCAGAGTCACGTGGCCTCCGCCTCCCAGTCTCAGCAGAGGGACAATGGTCCCTATCCTCTCTGGGACTCATTTCTTGACGCCCCCAGGAGCAGTGCCTGGGCAGGGCACCCTGGGCCAGCAGGCGAGATGGTCACAACTGACGGGGCTGGAGTGAGGACTGCACGCTCGGTGGGAACCAGAGCGCAGAGGAGTGGGACGCAGAGTTAGCCCAAGCCAACGGCTGCTGCTTTCTCGCTTCTCGTGTTACTTACTTTCCCGTCCTGTGCTGACAGCCTCACGGGGCTGTGCAGGCCGGGGGTTCATTCCTTCCGGGGAACATGTAGCGCATTCCAGTTTGGGGACTTGATAGCCTTCGCGGAGATCTCCTGGGATGCACTTCTGCGGACAGTCAGAGCCCCCCCCAGTTTACTTTTTTGTGTGAGAGGGGGCTTGCGTAGCTGCATGTGTGCCTGTGCGTGGGGAGGGGACAGAGGAGAGAGCACCTCGAGCAGACTCCCCACCGACCGCAGAGGCTGTCATGGGGCTCCATCCCGTGTCCTGAGATCACAGCGAGCCAAAGTCGAAAGTCAGACACTCAACCGACTGAGCCACCAGGTTCCCCAAACCAAAGCCCATTTTTAAGGTTTTGAGTATGTTTTGCCAAGTTTTCTGCAGGAATCTGGTCTTATTTCCTTTTCTCCAGCAGGGAGCTGGGGACCAGCTGTGAGCTCTGGCCCCGGAGCCGGCCAGGGACAGGAGGGGGGTATGGGGTGGGTGGTCTGAGGCCACCCCTCCTTGTCTCACGACTGAGACCACCGCTGTGGTTTTTGTCTCTCAGCAACAAATCCAACACTCTGCCCTTGGCTACGCGGTACAACGTCAAGTGCGTAGGGCTGTCCCCAGACGGCCGCCTGGCCATCATCGTCGATGAAGGTGAGCGCCCTCGGCAGGGAGGCGGCACGCAGGCAGCTGGGGGGACTCGAGGCCAGCACCGGTCCCACCGGGGTCTCAGCCCCTCCAGTCGTCTCCCCCAGTCGCTTCCTTGCCTGAGACCATCTTGGGCTTTGGGGTGAGGACGTGGGGCGGGGGGTGGACATTCCTGGTGTTGTCCCAGACTGGGCCGTAGCTGTCTTGTCTGGCATGACCCACACCTGCCCCTGTCCCTCCCGCAGGGGGTGACGCGCTGCTGGTGAGCCTGGTGTGCAGGTCCGTGCTGCACCACTTCCACTTCAAGGGCTCGGTGCACAGCGTGTCCTTCTCTCCGGATGGCAGGTAGGGGCCCGGGGCTCGGGGCAGGGCGCACGCCAAGTCCAGACCCTATGGCGGGTGCAGCCGGGCTCGGGTGCTCTTCCGACTAGAGGCATCAGCGTGGGAGCCTGTGCCCAAGCCTCCTCTTGGCCGCCCTCCAGGTTCCCGTAGGGCCACGTGGCCACAGGCCCTGCTTTCTGTCCTCCAGAGCTGGTGCTCCCATCTCGAGCGGTGGTTCTAAAGCTGTGCCACCAGAACCGCTTCCAGAACAGTCGTGGGCCTCGGACGGTCTTACAGTCTCCAGACAGAGCCACAGAGGGGTCCTTGGCTCTGAGTAGCTCTGACTCCCAATTTGAGGTCCACAGGGAGGAGAGTGTGTGCGGATAGAGTCCTGGCTGGACCCGGCCTTGCTCCGGGTTCAGGGCTCCAGGGGAGAGGGCTCAATCCTGGGGTGCTCACGCCCAGACTGACCTGGATGGGCCATGGAGGGGGCGGCTCTGGGTTTCAGCCATGAGCCCCAACCCATGTCCAGCCTCAGAAATCCCTTAGAAGGCAGTGGCTTCTCCTCTGTGCCTATTGCACGGAGCCCGTGTTGTCCTTCCAGCTCCCCCGGGGCTGGTCCGAGTGTGGCCTGGCCTTGGCGGCTGTCCCCCAGGCTGGTGAGAGCGCCGGGGGTGCGTGTGCTCCGGGACAGCGGAGTGGCAGGATCAGCGTCCCTGCGAGAGAAGATGGGGGTTGGGGGCCGTGGAGAGCCGGGCCCCCACATTCGCCTCTCGTAGGAAACTGCTCAGGCAGGGGCGCTGTCCTCAGGCTCTGCACTGGGCTCGGGACTCTGGGGATGCTGGATCTTGATGGCCCCTGTTTGCTGCAGGAAGTTCGTCGTCACGAAAGGCAACATCGCGCAGATGTACCACGCCCCTGGAAGGAAGCGGGAATTCAATGCCTTCGTCCTGGACAAAACCTACTTCGGGCCCTACGACGAGACCACGTGCATCGACTGGACAGACGACGCCAGGTGAGGCCAGGGGTGGGGCCTCGCGTTGGGTGGGGGCCCCGGTGACTCCTGTCACATCCCAGAGCCCCATCTGGAAATGATCTCTCTCCAGTGTTCCTGGGGCTGGAAGCCGGTGGGCTCCTGGCTGTGAGCGGGGCCAGCACAGGCCTGGCGTCTGTCTCTGGAAACCAGAGTGCAGCTTCCGGTCCTTGACAAGGGCACCAGAATCCGTCGTGCCCCACGTCAGAGCAGCCGTGTCCGTGGGAGGGTTGCGGGGCTTCTCCCCACTGGGGCGCCGGCCCCGTCTTCTCACGGCTGCTCCCCCACCATCCTGGAGGGCTGCTGGCTCGGGGTCTGCCAGGAACGTGTGGGGGGGCTGGTGGCTGGTGCCAGTCTGGGGTCGGGCACCATGGGGGGCGGGGGAGCAGGGGGGCAGTGTGGCCCTCGGAAGCCGTTGTGCTCCTGGCAGACAGGTCTTCGGGGCCGGAGTGGGGCCCCCTGCAGCCTAACCCGCCCCCCCCCACCCCCCGCTGCTTCAGAGAGGCACTGCCTGTTCCTGGGTTTGGCTGTGCTTATGCCAGGAGCGGGGCTCCCTCAGGTGGGGGTCACGGGCAGTCAGGGAGGCGTGAGGAGCAGGACTCCCCACGTGGCAGCCGATGGGACTTGGCGGTCACTTCTCCGAGCCCCCTGTGCTGCCATCCCATGAGGGACAGCTCCGTGAGGAGGGACGGTGATTTGACCCCGAGGAGCATGGGGATGCTGCCAACGCTTGGGGAGATTCGGGCCGGGCAGACCCGGGCTGGTCACCCTGGGCGGCTCCCCCGTGCTGGGTGGCGCTGCCCCGGGAGCCCTGAGGATGAGCCTGGCCTCTGTCCAGGTGCTTCGCTGTCGGGAGCAAGGACATGTCCACGTGGGTGTTTGGAGCCGAGCGCTGGGACAACCTCATCTACTACGCGCTGGGAGGACACAAGGACGCGATCGTGGCCTGCTTCTTTGAGTCCAGCAGTCTGGACGTACGTCCCCGCGGAGCCCGGGGGCACCCCAGATGGCAGCCACGCACCCGCCTCACCCGTAGATGCAGGCGCCTTCCCGGGTCACCTGGGGGTGTTCAGGGAGCAGCGGTACCTGTTGGCTGTCCCTTGCGGTCACCTCTTCCGGCACTCGGGGGTGGGCTGTACGGGCCAGGGGATCCCGGGACCGCGAGCCTGCCTCGTGGCTGGTGGGCACCGGCGTCGGGATGATCGCACCCATTTCCTTCTACAGCTCTACACCCTCAGCCAGGACGGGGCCCTGTGTGTGTGGCAGTGTGACACCCCCCCCGAGGGCCTGCGGCTGAAAGCGCCCACGGGCTGGAGGGCAGAGGTGCTGCAGGGCGCAGAGGCGGAGGAGGAGGGCGACGAGGAGGGGGAGGAGGAGACCACCGTCCGGGGGAAGGCGGCGCCGGCGGCCGAGGAGCAGCAGGGAAAAGTGAAGTACTCGCGGCTGGCCAAGTAGGTGTCCCTGCGGGTGTCGGTGGCTCTTGCCCTCGGGGCGCTATGTGATGTGCAAGCCTGGAGAGCAGGCTGTGCTGGGGGCCGGCCGGGAGCCGCCTCGTGTCCCGGGGGCAGGGGCAGGGAGGCTCAGTGAGGGGCGAGCCGTGGGGAGCGGGAGCGAGAGGCCAGGGCGGCAGGGACCCGGGCAGGCTGAGGTCAGCATGGCCGTTCGGCCCCACCCGCAGCTCCTCGAAACCCCCGTCTGCTTTAGGTACTTTTTCAACAAAGAAGGAGACTTTAACAAGCTGACGGCTGCCGCGTACCACAAGACGACCCACCTCTTGGTCACTGGCTTCGCCTCTGGGGTCTTCCACCTGCACGAGCTCCCCGAGTTCAACCTCATCCACTCCCTGAGGTGAGCGCCCCCTTGGCACCGTGGCGGGGCGGGGGACGGGGACGTGTGCGGGTGGGGGTGGGGCGCAGAGCACCAGGCGGGTGATGGCCCGGGGCTGACGGTGCTGCCTGCCTGCCCCCCGTCCCCCTGCCCCAACGGTGCGCTCCTGCTCAGCGTCTCTGACCAGAGGATCGCGTCCATCGCTATCAACGGCTCCGGAGACTGGGTCGCCTTCGGCTGCTCAGGTGTGCCTTCGTGCGCGGTCGCGCGGGGACAAGAACAGAGCTGCTGCTCTGGGACTGCTGACGTGGCCCCTTCGCCCCCCAACCGTGGGGCCGCGCCAGCTCCCGGGAGAAGCCCCTTCCACGCTCCGGTGCGAGCGAGCACGCTGAGTGGGCCAGGGGCTCTCGTGGGAGGGAGCTGGGGTGCCCCTTAGAGCTGCGAGCTCCCCGCTGCCTGAGTCCCCTTCTCGGTCAGCCGCTGGGCCCGTGGCTGTGGGCCTCTGGCAGGGGGCTGCTGGGGCAGGTGCCTGTTGGACGGTGACTCAGGCCATCAATCTGCTGGGCGCCCTCTCTCGGGTTAGGGGGCGGGGGACACTGGCCTCGGTGGGTCAGACAGTCGGGGTACCGGCTGCCTGGGTCTGCCTGCAGGCCGCCGTGTCGGGGACCGTCCCCAGCCCATCCCTGCGTGTACTCTGCAGGCCTGGGCCAGCTGCTGGTGTGGGAGTGGCAGAGTGAGTCGTACGTGCTCAAGCAGCAGGGCCACTTCAACAGCATGGTGGCCCTGGCCTATTCCCCCGATGGGCAGTACCTCGCTACCGGCAGTGATGACGGCAAGGTGGGGCTCTGCCTGGGGCGGGAGGGCCGTGCGGTCTTGTCCTACTGGCCCCCGGGGAGGAAGAGCCAGGCCCTGACTTTGGGGCTACCCCTGCTGCCTCCAGGCTCATGAGAACGTGTCCCCCGGCTCCCCAGGACTTACAGGGGACAGCCGGCGGCCGTTTCTCTGTTAACAGCACGGCCTTCGGTGCGCATGCAGCCGATCGGCTGGGGGTCAGTCCATGGGGGCAGCCGTGTCACATGGGTGCAAACTCGTGCCTCTTGGGGTGACACGGGCCCCCGCCACTCCCCAGGCCTCCCTCATGGGGGCGAGGGACGGGTGTGTGCACAGCTGTGGAGGGGGGCGTGGTTGAGATGACCCGTGCATGTGTGCCTGAGCTGTGCCCAGCCCCTCACCCCTCACCCCCACCCCCGGTAGGTCAAGGTGTGGAACACCCTCAGTGGTTTCTGCTTCATCACTTTCACGGAGCACTCGAGCGGGGTCACCGGTGTGACCTTCACGGCCACTGGCTACGTCATTGTGACTTCTTCCATGGACGGGACTGTGCGTGCTTTTGACCTTCACAGGTGACCTGCCCGCTCCGTCCCCTCTCTAGGTGGGCCTTGAGAGCGCTACAGAGGGCTCGTGGGCTTGCCGGGAAGCACGTAGTGTAGACAGGCTCAGAGCGAGCCTGACCCCTGAGGCCCCAGGGACTCGAGGCGTCGGGGCTCTGTGAGCCGTGCCAGCCGGAGGCCTGTCTCGGGCAGGTACCGGAACTTCCGCACCTTCACGTCCCCGCGGCCCACTCAGTTCTCCTGCGTGGCCGTGGACTGCAGCGGGGAGGTGGTGTCCGCCGGGGCCCAGGATTCCTTCGAGGTCTTCATCTGGTCCATGCAGACAGGCAGGCTCCTGGACGTGAGTGTCTGGTCTGGGGGCGGGGGTGGGGGGCAGGGCACGTGGGAGGGTGCCTCTGGGGACCGCACGGGAGGGGCAGTGGCGTCTTCTGGCCGCGGTTCCTACCCCCGCACTGAGACCCAGACCGTTGTCAGCCTGCCCGTCCTGCAGCCTCGGTGCGCAGGCCTGGTACGCGGCGTGGTCCCCGGCGCTGTCTTCACGCCTCCTCTCTGGACACCATAGGTGCTGTCTGGTCATGAGGGCCCCATCAGCGGCCTGTGCTTTAACCCGGTGAAGTCGGTCTTGGCCAGTGCCTCCTGGGACAGGACAGTGCGCCTGTGGGACATGGCAGACAGCTGGAGGACCACAGAGACACTGGGCCTGACCTCGGATGGTGGGTGCATGGGGGGCACAGGTACCGGGTGTCACCGGGGGAGGGAGGCCTCGTTTCGGAGCCGTTATCTGTCTGTCCCAGTTGTAGGCACGTGTAAAGCCGGACGCCCAGCTGCTCCCCAGCTACTGGGGTTGGTGGCCCTGTTCTCTCCTCGGGGTCCGGCTCCTCTCCAGGGGAGTGAGCTGGGCGCTCCCCCCTGAGCTGCCATCCCTGAGACACAGCTGCTGTTCTTGACCCCGAGGGGACTGTAGGGCCCTGGCATCTGTGTGTGTGGGTGAAGCCATCCTGCCCCGCACGCCCCCCGGGTGCTTCATGGGCCCCTGGGCTCTGCGGCCTCTGCAGCATCTCTGCTTGCCCACACGGCTCTGGGACATGCTTGCAGCTGCCGGTGGCCTGCCTGGCTCTCCGCCCTGAGTCCTGGCCACCCGCTAGTGTGTTTGGAGGCTGTCCTGTGGCTCTGTCAGAAGCACCTCTGTCGCGATATCCCTGTGCTCCCCCTGCCCAGCCTGGCCTCTTGCTTGTACCTGCCAGCAGCCTGGCCGGGGACCGCCCCACCTGGGGCCTCTCGCCCCGGAGCTGGTTGGGGCCTGGGGCCTCTCCCGCGGGGTGGAGCTTTTGTGGGGAGAGCCAGGGGCCCCCACCTGTCCTGTGCAGACTTGGGGTGCTGCTGCCCACCTGGCTCTCCCGGCGTGAGGCTGGCTGAGGGTGTGGAGGGTGCGGCCGCCGGCGGGACTGTGCGCTCTTCCTCTGGCCCTGATGACGCCTCTCTCTCCAGCTCTGGCCGTGACCTTCCGCCCTGACGGCGCGGAGCTGGCTGTGGCCACCCTGAACTCCCAGATCACCTTCTGGGACCCTGAGAACGCCGTGCAGACGGGCTCCATCGAGGGCAGGCATGACCTCAAGACGGGCAGAAAAGAGCTGGACAAGATCACCGCCAAGCACTCGGCCAAGGGGAAGTGAGTGCCTCTGTGAGCCGCTGCGGCGGATCTCGTCCCGAAGTCCAGGGGTCTCTGTCGCCTCGAGGCTCTTCCCCCGGGGGGCACGGAGCCTGTGTCGGGTCTGTGACTGGTCAGTCTCCATGTCTTGCGGGATCGGATGGGACTGGCGGCTGTGAGCGCAGCTTTTCTTGGGTTTTTTGGGGTACGTCTTGGGGTGGAATCGCTGAGGGGGGTCACGCGGTGTCCACGCTTTGCTTCTGTGAGGATCTGGAGCGTTTTGCAAAGTGGCTGCACCACCTGCGGCAGCTGGTCTCGCCCGCCGCCCACCCCGTTCCTACGGGCTTCTAGACGACAGCCCTCTGGGCCAGGCCAAGGCGCTTTCTGCGCGTGGTTCTGGTTCACGCTTCCCTGAGGCTGCAGACGGTCGTCTGGGGCGTCCGCTTCTCTGGGTCGGGGTCTTCACAGCGACGGTGGTCCCGCGTGCTCCCGACAGGCGATGCTTGGCGGATCTGGGCTTGGACGTCCCGCTTTCTGCCCGGGGCTCTTTTCACTCTCAGCGGTGTCTTTGCAGCATGAGCGCTTTCTGGTGGATAACGTTTCGCCACTTTCTTTGGGTTCTTTGGTGTCATATGTGACACTGTCTCATGTCCCGTGAGCAGCCCGGCCCGCGGGGGCCTGGCTTTCCCCCGCATGGGGCTGAGCAGGCGGCCCTGCCAGTGGCTGCTGTGCGCGTGGCAGGCAAAGTGGCCTTCTTGTCCTGTGCCAGGAGGGCCCTCCCGAGAGAGGCTCATGTCTCTGGAAGTTTCTCCTGGGGGTGGTGCTGCCGCGGAGCCCAGCGGGTGACGGTGTCTTGTGAGGCCCAGGACGGAGCTCCTCCCGGGGCTTGGGAGCGGGGAGGGTGGGGAGCCGCCCGTCGGGGGTCTCAGCAGTGACGAGGCTCCTGTCCCCTTGGCTTCAGGGCCTTCACCACGGTGTGCTACTCTGCGGACGGCCAGAGCGTGCTGGCCGGAGGGATGTCCAAGTTCGTGTGCATCTACCACGTCAAGGAGCAGATCCTCAGGAAGAAGTTTGAGATCTCCTGCAACCTCTCCCTGGACGCCATGGAGGTGAGGGGGAGTGCCGGCTGCCTGGCCCCAGCAGCCCCCACCCCCCGCGCGCCCAGGCCCTGTCTCCATGTGCTCAGGCCCCCATTTCTGTCTGAGGCCCGCCCCCTCCTGAGTTGGTGGCAGGGGACGGTCCCTGCAGATGGGCAGGCTAACTGAGCAGACGCCCCCACGTGTGCCGGCCCCATGGAGGCTGCAGGAGCGCTCGCTGGGGGCGCGTTGGAGGGTCCCGGCCCCATCCGCCTGCAGCTTCCGCTTCACAGGGGTGAGAACTGGCTTGTCTGTGCCTTGGGATCTTTGTGTTCGTGGCTGTTCCCCACTGGGCCACGTCTCCACCAGTGTTTGTGGCGCGTGAGCGAAGCAGGGCCTGGGGGCTGGGCTCTTGCTCTCTACCCGATGAGCAAGACCCCTGGGGTTTCATCTTTCTAGGAGTTTCTAAACCGAAGGAAAATGACCGAGTTTGGCAACCTGGCGCTGATCGACCAGGACGCCGGGGTGGAGGATGGAGTCGCGGTGCCCCTGCCGGGCGTGAAAAAAGGTGAGCAGAGGGCCCCTGTGCCCCCCAAGGCCACGGCCATAGCAGGTGGCCCTGCCCAGCACCCACTGCTCCCAGGAGACAGCAGCTTTGCTTTTCTCTTGGGGCCACAGTGATTACGTCCAGGAGCTCTTGTCACACATGAGTAGCCCGAGGCCGCCTTGCCTGTGTGGGCCTGTGGCTGTGCTCTCTGGCTGCTGCCCGGCCCTGTGCCTCACACTCACCCCCATGTGGGCCACGAGGAAGGCTCTGTGGGCCCTGGGGTCAGGGCGCTGGAGTCAAAGAGGCCCAAGGAGGGCGCGTCCCTCACGGGGAAGGGGTGGCACTCAGGCTTTAGTGGAGCATCAGAAAGGGACCGCCGGCAGCTAGAAAGTCAGTGTGCCGGCCGTGGCCACACAGCTGCCCTGCCCATGCCGGCCTCATCCCTCACCCCAACCTGGTGCTGCCCCTCCCCCCCCCGACCTCTGGGGCTGGCCCCCTTCTGGCGTTGGCCTGGGCCGGCTCATTCCAGCCCGGCTTGTGCCGCTCCAAGTGCCAGGGAGCCACCCTGCATGTTGGGCTGCAGGGGCGCCCCAGTGACTGGCTGGGTGCCGGGGGCAGGACTGCACCGTTGATGCAGGGCCTGGAGCAGCCCCTGACCGTGCCACGCGTGTTCTCGGGCATCTCTTCAGGAAAACAGGTTCCTCAGGTTTCAGTGATGTGTAAAGGTGGTTCCCATCATGTCTGCAGACTTCCTGATGGTCACGGTTTGAGCAGAGCCCGTGCTGGACGCTGAGTGTAGGGAGAGCCAGGGTCTGCTGGACCCACAAGGACGCAGCCCCAAGTGTTGGACATCCTGAGGTTGGGTCCCCAGCAGCGTGTTTGTGAGGAGGCAGGCACAAAACATCACCGAGGTGGCCTCCAGAGAGGAGGGTGGCTTTTCTCAGATGACTCGGGTGTCTCGGACTCTCAAGCCACAGGAGCATATCATGCCTCAAGCAGGAGATGTGAAAAACCAGTTTGCAGAAGGGACTCCCGTGGGGATGCCCAGGGCAATGAGCCTCCGCGGTGCAGAGCTGCCGCGTGAAGTCGTTTGAGCTGTGCACGGCGCTAAGTACCGGGCAGAATGGGCGGCTGGGGACTGGAGCCACCCTACCTCCCAGCCCTGGGGTTAGGCCAAGGCCTTTCGCCAAAGCAGACAAGCTGTCTGCTGGCCGCGCTAGGTGGATGCTTGGGAGCAGGGGCTCCAAGGGCTCGTCTGTGGAGGCCAGCGGTGCCTGTGAAACAGCCGCTGGGGCGCAGGACACGCCTGCTGCATGTGCAGACGGAGCGGGAAGGCCAGGGAAGAGCAGCAGGGTCCCTGCCTTCGTCCTGTGAGCGGTAAGGGAAGTGCTGCCCTGTTTTCCAGGTGACATGAGCTCTCGGCACTTCAAGCCTGAAATCAGGGTGACCTCCCTTTGCTTCTCTCCCACCGGTGAGCCCCGAGTGGCGGGTTGTTGGAGCTGGGAAGGGTAGGGCAGTCCCGCTGGGCTTCCAGTGCACACTGTGGGCTTGTCACCTCTGCTCCCAGGGACAGGGCTGGTCACCGCTCTGGCCGGCCCCGGGCCCTGCTGTTCTCCAGAGGACAGTGAAGAGGGTGGCCTTGGACCCACTGGGCGTTGAACTGGGGAGGCGGACACCCACTCTGAGCTCCACTCTTGTGTGGCAGTCATCTGAGGGGCCGCAGGAAGGGTCTGTGTCCACGGGGCCTGGGACCGTCAGGTAAACTTGGTCCTGTGGAGCGGGCAGGACACGGATGCTTGCAGTGGGCTAGTGTGGGGCCATAGGCAACACCCCCGCAGGGCGCAGAGCCGTGCGCGGCCATGTACACTGTGCGGGCCAGCAGCAGACCGTGGCCCAGGGACAGCACTGGGAGCCCCTCGCTTGGGGCCTGCAGTTTTCTGGCCCGCGGTGCTGCTTGTCCGGGCGTCTTCTGCGGGCTCCACGGTGCCGCTACAGTGTCTCCGCTGAGGCTGTGTGGCCCGCAGAGACGGGTGTGCGCCCCTGCGGGGACCTGACCGGGCCTGGTGCCCACGAGTGTGTCTGCTCCCGTGAGCACGCGCTAGCGGGGAGGGGGGGATGCCTGTGTCGGCGACCCTGGCGCCCCCCCCCCCCCCCCCCCCCCCCCCCGCTCCCCGGAGGAGCCAGTGGCTGGGGCGGGAGTGTGGGAGGATGACATCCCCATGCGCCTTTCTAGCCGCTGGCGTTTGGGACCACGGGGATGGACCCAGTGTCCGTTCTTTAAAAAGGTGAGGGAAAGTGAAAATCGGTGTCGGGGAAGGCTCTCGACGGCTTCGTTTCCCAGGGCGCTGCTGGGCGGCCGCCACCACCGAGGGGCTCCTCATCTACTCCCTGGACACGCAGATGCTGTTTGACCCGTTCGAGCTGGACACCGGCGTCACCCCCATGCGCATCCGGGTGGCCCTGCGCCAGCAGGACTACACCAGGGCCATCCTCATGGCCTTCCGGCTCAACGAGAGGAAGCTGCTGCAGGAGGCGCTGGAGTCGGTGCCCTGGGACGAGGGTGAGCGCTGGGGCGGGTCCCCCAGGGGCCGGGAGCACCCCGTGTCCGGGCTCGGGGCTCTGCAGAGCCGTCTCCCCTTTCTTGGTGATGGGAGCCGTCCCTGCCAAGCCAGCCCAGTTTGCTCCTGCTCCTGCAGTCGAAGTGGTCAGCTCCTCGCTTCCGGAGCTGTACGTGGAGAAAGTGCTGGAGTTCTTGGCTTCATCCTTCGAAGTGTCTTGCCACCTGGAGTTCTACCTCATATGGACACAGAAGTTGCTCCTGGCGCACGGGCAGAAGCTGAAGGCCAGGTCGGAAGCGCTTCCCCGGGGTCGGCTGTGGTCCTGTCTGTCGGCTGGGCTCTGTAGGTCGGGAGACTGCATGCGCGCCCACGAGTGGGGCCATGTGGCGCCGGGCTGCGGCCGTGCACTGAGGCGGGTCTCCTGTGCAGGGCGGGGAAGGTGCTGCCGGCTGTTCAGTTCCTTCAGAAGAGTATCCAGCGGCACTTGGACGACGTCTCCAGGCTGTACGTGTTGCCGTGGGCAGGGCAGGGAGGTGCGGAGGGGACGGCGGCGCTGGGGGGTGGCCCCATCCCCAGCTGGTTCCCCACAGTGGGACTCGAGGTCCCAGCTTCAGGCGTGGCCAGGAGTTGAAAAGAGAGCGCTCTTCCAGTGAAACCAGTACCTTCCACCAGCAGACCAGCGGAGGAAGGAGTGTCGTGTGGGGTCAGGAGCCTCTGAGAGTCCTGTCGCAGCTGCTTTCTTCCTGGCTCACGCCTCTTCTGCCCCCTGCCCCGAGGTTGAGCAGAGGGGTGGGCATGCAGAGCACCTGGGGACTCCAGGGCCATCTTCAGGGCCCGTGGCCAGGGGTCCCCGCTCCATCCCCAGCGGCGTGTTCCCTGCCCTGGCTGTCCACTGCCGCAGGCAGGGGCGTCTTCTATCCTGGACAGCTTCCTTGGTCTTCTGGAGCCTTGAAGAAGCCCTTCCTCCTGGAGGCTTTTGTTCTGAGACTCCTGGCCACTGGCTGGGATGCTGTGGGGGCGTGGGGGTCCTGTGTCAGTGCTGTCCTGCTGTTTGTTGGGGCCTCTGACTCTGCAGAGCTCAGTCTGAGAGACGGGGCTCCTTGGAACGTGGTATTCCCGTAAACGCTTCGTTGCTGGGACGCCCGCATGTGGTGGTTTGCGCTGATGTGGGGGCGCAGCTCGCTGCTGTGTACTAATCTGGGGGCTCCAGTTACGTTGCCAAACGGGATCTTGTTTGAGGTTTCCCACAGGGCAGTGGTTTTCTCAGTCCTTTGCCTTGAGCTCGTCCATACTGGGTGGTTTCCTCCATGGAAACATGGGTGTGATTTTTCTCTTTCCTTTGCTCACGGCGGGCATGAACTGAGTCTGGGGGCCCCTCTCTGCTCCCTTGAATGGGTGTGAAGCCAGGCGGCAGCCCCTCCCTCGGGATCTGGTTGTGCCGGGGAAGCTGTCTAGGTCACCTGTGGCCAGTTGCTCTCGGGGTCCCAGGGAAGGTGCTGGGGCGCCCAGGGAGCCGGAGTCCCGGCAGGAGAGGAGAGCGCTCACTTTGCCTGACGGGACTCCTGTGCACTTTGAACAGCTGTGACTGGAACCGGTATAACATCCAGTACGCCCTGGCGGTGTCCAAGCAGCGTGGCCTGAAACGCCCCTCAGAGCCGCCGGGAAGCGACGATGAAGCAGACGCGTCTGATGACGACACTCTGCACCTGCTTGGCGCGCAACACGGGGACGGAGATGGGGACGGGCACCTGGCGTAGGGCTGGCCACACTTGCGGCCCTGCTTGTTTCCGTCAAGACTGCCGACAAGACGGAGCCCCACGGCCTGGGCCCGGGAAAGCAAGTGACGGCGGCGGCGCGGAGACGCCAGCAGGAGGACGGCACCTGCTTCCTGGGCCGGCACCGGCTTGGCACGTGGTCCCGGGAGCCGTGTGCTGTGAGCCAAGGTGAATGTCGCTCGTCCGCTGTTGGGGACGCCTGTCTGCAGAGATGAATGGGTCCGTTTTTATAGACTTGAACTTTGTGTGACCATTATTTATATTTTTAATACAGTTTTGGTGATTTGGAGATGAAAAAAATGAGGTTTTCTATGATAAAAGTGTGGATTGAATCTGCACTCTGAATTGAAAGCGTTTGTACCATTGGGGTCACCTGCCTGTGGCCTCTCCGTGCTGGGGGAACGGGTGAGCGGGACAGCTGGTGCGCCCACCACGCCCCAGCCCGCGTGGCTCCCGACCTGCGCGGCCCCCAGCCCAGGCTGTCTTGCCTCTGGAGTCTCCGGGAGTCTCTGCGCACTCTGACTTTGGAGAGGGACACATGGGGATCCCTGGGGCTGGGACTGGACCGTGCTCTTGGGGAGCTCACTCAGACCTGTGCTGGCTCTGTAGGACCACAGGGAGGAGAAAAGCTGGGCCTTCCCATCAGGCCCCCGTCCTGGTCCCTGAGGCTCGGTGGAGGCAGCCTCCACTCAGGAGCAAGAAAACCGGGCCCAGCCGGGTGCAGCACTTTCTGGACAGTGGGTGGGTACAGCGTCCACTGGGGCTCCTGACCACCTGCACTGCTCCTGGGCTCTGTGACCCAGGCTGTGCACCCATGGGGTGTGTGCTCAGGCCCCTGCTGTGACCGGGTGCCACGGCCCCTCCACGCAGCTGCGACAGCAGTGCTGTTCGGTTCGGGCAGCTGGTCATGCTGCTTTTTTGATAGGTTTCATGTGTGCCCGATGAAGCCCAGACAGTTGACAAGTGAACTGTCCTCTGGAGTGGAGTCTGGAGGCCCGCAGGGGGAGCCCTCAGCGCTGTCCCGCCTGGGCACCTGCTCCCAGCCAATGGGAGATGTCACAGCCAGTGCGAGGTGGCAGGGCCCGGCCAGTGAGAGGCCACTGCACTACCCGCTCCCTGTTCACTCCAGTGGACTTGGTTTCTACACCCCCAGCCCCCTTTTCCTCTATCAAGAGGCTCCTCTGCCCGGTTTTCCTGATTTGCCTGTGGTTTCAGTTTTCCTGCAGGTTCTTTCTCACGGGCTACCGCTCCGCTATTCTCCAGCGAACACGTTTTTGTCGGTAAAAGGGAGTTTTATTTTTGAGGTTAAAATGCCGCTGAGCCGCCCCAGCGGTGCCGACGACTGGGAGGTGCGGCTCTGCAGGGCCCGGAGCTGCCACGGGGCTGGTGGAGAGGCGGCCTCGTGGCTCCCAGCGCGGCGGAATCCGAATCCGCAGAAGGACCTTCCTCAGGGTGGGGCGGACCTAGGGCACGTCGGCATCACCCCGCGAGCCCGTTCTGGCCCCCGGGGCGGGCTGGGCCCCCGGAGCCGGGAGAGGCCGGGATCCCGCGGGAGAATGCCCGGCTGCACGGAAGGGTCCCGGGCCCGTCCTGAAGGGTCCGGAGCAAAGGAGCGGGACCGCCCGAGCCCCTCCTCGGCTCCAGCCGTCTCCGGTCCCGCTGCTGCCGCCTCCCCGGGTCTCTGCCGAGGGCGGCCCGGGCCGCGCTCACACCCGCGGCAGGCACGGCCCTGCGTCCACCTGCCGGGCGCCCGCAGCCCGGGCCGCCGCGGGGACCGCTCAGCATCGCCACCAGCCGCCGCGCTCGGAAATGCGGTGGACTAGGGGAGTGCCCCGCCGCGGACTCCTGGGGTCGGAAGCTCCCAGAGGGGTTCGACCCAAGAACCCTCCCGGGGCGGCCGCCAACCACCCGGCGCAGGAGGGCGACGGCGCAGGCGCGGCCCCGCCCACCGGCGCGCTCGCGGGACGGCGGCCGGGCCGACTGCGCAGGCGCGGGGCACGCTGGTTACGCGCGGGGCTCTGTGACCGCGTGACCCTGCGACCCGAGTCCCCGCGCGGTCATGGCGGCGGTCAGGGCCTTGGTGGCGTCCAGGCTACGCGCGGCCTCCGCGTTCGCGCCGCTTCACGCGTCCACCCCACGCGCGGCCCTCCACGGCTCGGCGCCGCGCCCGGGGGCCAGGGTCGCGCTGGTGAGCGGACGCCGGCGGGCGGGGCTGGGGGCGGGGCTACCGCCGAGGCCGGCTCCTAAGTCCCCGCCGCACCCCTCC
>NC_081558.1:217390134-217392247 GCF_022355385.1 Mustela nigripes
CCCAGGCCGGCCCCTAATCTCTCTGCTGCTGCTCCCCCTGCTCCCCCAGAAAAGGCTCCCTAGCCCCTCAGCCACCCCCTCTCTGAGTTGGGCCCCCAGGCTCCTCCCTTAACCCCCTACCCCACCCCTGCGCAGCCCTCACCTCTGTTGTCCAGGGTCAGTTCCCTTCTCTGCTCTGAGCCTGCCCTTCTTCACACACACACACACACACACACACGCCCACCCCCAGGGCAGCGGCTTCCAGGTGGGCTCCCCCCTGACCCCCGCTCCCCCGCAGGTGCTCTCTGGATGTGGCGTCTACGATGGGACTGAGCTCCACGAGGCCTCAGCGTAAGCCCTCAAGGACGGTTGCCTTTTCCTGAACCATTTGGGGACCCTTCGTCTAGACAGGCAGAAACCAGTGAGCTGGGAAGTGAGGGGCAGGGAGCCCCTCGAGTCCGTGGCCTTGTGCCCCAGAGATAAGCAGGGAGCACTTCTGGTGCCCTGTTGGCACCAGCTGCTTCCCTCGGAGGCCCCGGGGCATGGGGGTCCTCCTCCTGGCTCTCCCCCGGCTCTCTGGGCCGCGTCTTTGATGGGACCCGTCAGCCGTCGCTCATCCTTCTCTTACTTGAGTGAAAAGGCTTCTGTGCGCCTGAGCGCTAGGCCTTGTGGGCCTGGAGCAGGTTGGAGGAGAGTTTGCACGTGGCTGGGGAGCATGTCCCTCCCGGGTGCGGGGCCACAGGGAACCCACAGGAGCCCGAGCCCCCCCCAGCCTGCGCCCGCCCTCCCATCCAGTGTGGGCACCGGCCCGCAGTGGACTTCGGCGTGTGCAGAGCTGGTGGGCAGTGGAGAGCCAGGAGAGCTTCCAGGGGGCTCGGGGCTGGGGCACGAGAACACGGGAGCACGGGGTAGCGGGTGGACATGGAGCCGAGTGCGGAGAGCCCTGCAGGTTACAAGGAGCCGAGCCCGAGTGACGGGGCGGTGCTGGCCCTACCGGCTCACGCCGCCGGCTCTGAAGGGGGACAGTGAGATCCAGGCCTGGAACAGAGCAGCCCTCGGGGAGACCTGGACATCTCTCCCCCGGCCCTCTGGCCATGACAGGAAGGGTGGGGCAGAGCGGGACTCGAACCTCCTGTCCTGACTGAAGCCCGGCTCAGCCCTCCCGTCCTGCGTCGGTCGTCTGTGGGAGGAAGAGCACCCAAAGCATTCTGGGAACCTAGACTTTGAGGCTGGGACCGGCCCGGTCGCCCGTCCCCTGCACCCCGGTTTGTAGAGGGAGCTGGGGGACCAGCTGGGCTCTCCAGGCTGATTCAGTGGCAGCGAATCTGAACTGTGGACGTGGGGGTCCTTGGCCAGCCAGCCGTAGCCCTGCGGGAAGGCTGCGTGATGGTAGCCGCCGTAAGGGGTGTGCACGGGGCCCTCTGCGGGGCGCTGCCCGTGCACGCGGAGTGACAGGCAGTGCCGGGTCGGCCTTGTCTCACAATCTGTCTTTCTCTCACGCAGGGTGTTGGTCCACCTGAGCCGTGGCGGGGCCAAGGTCCAGATCTTCGCTCCTGACATCCCTCAGATGCACGTGGTCGACCACACCAAGGGGCAGCCTTCCGAGAGCGAGACCAGGTGTGGGTCCCTCCCCGAGTCCTGCGCGTGGACCAGGACCTGCTGGAAGCTGCCCGAGACCCCGTGGGCTTGGTCGCGTTGTCCCAGCCACGAATCTGGCTGCGTTCCGGGCTGTCCTGCGACGGTGCCGTGGTGACGCTCGTTACCCTCCACCCCTGCCAGAAGTCCTCCTGCCTGGCTTTTGTGATCCCCTGCCCTGCGGTCAGCGTGGACTCCTGCCCCTGCCTGGGCCCCAGTCTCGGAGCATCTCTGTCCCCGAGGCCCGTGCAGTCTTGGCACATGCTGAGGCTCCTCCGGCTGCAGGGTCCAGCCAGAGACAGCGCAGTCTCCTGCTGGGCAGGCCCTGGCTGCTTCCCTCCACCTCTGCGGTACCGGGACCTTCCCACGCCGGCTTTCGTCAGGCCCCAGGGCTAAGCCGGCCAGATGCTGCGAGGGGCCAAGCCGGCCAGATGCTGCGAGGGGCGAGGCCGTCTTTCTAGACGCCGACCTTGAGCACATGCGTGTTTGCTCCTGGGCC
>NC_081558.1:217392257-217401982 GCF_022355385.1 Mustela nigripes
GGCCCGGCTCTGCTCTCCACACCCTGACGCTACTTCAGGTCTCTGTTCTCTCCCAGGAACGTCCTGACGGAGTCTGCGAGGATCGCCCGCGGCAAGATCACCGACCTGGCCCGGCTCTGCTCTCCACACCCTGACGCTACTTCAGGTCTCTGTTCTCTCCCAGGAACGTCCTGACGGAGTCTGCGAGGATCGCCCGCGGCAAGATCACCGACCTGGCCCGGCTCAGCGCGGCCGATCACGACGCCGCCATCTTCCCTGGAGGCTTCGGGGCCGCTAAGAACCTGTGAGTGCTGGAGGGCCGCGGGGGCCGGGGCGTGGGGTCCCAGAGGCCGCACGGAGCTGCTCTGTCGGGGCCCCGGTGTTACGTCAGCAGGACGCAGGTTTTTCTCTCACTTCTTGCTGGGTGTTCCCGGTACCGGCCGCTGCGGGGTGGGGGCGGCGGGGGCTTCCTCTGATCAGCGACGGCGCTGGCCGGGCTGGTCCCATCAGGACCTGTGTCCCCGCACGTGTTCCTCACAGACACCGCCGCCTCACGGGCCTGGCCGCAGGGAAGCCGCTGTCCCCGTGGGCTGTGCGGAGGCTGGTCTGTCGGGAGGAAGGGAGCCTTCCTCATTTTGTTCTCCGGTCGTTGCCGTGGTAGCCGGAGCACAAGCTGTCACCACGTCGGCGTGACGTCCCTTGGGTTTCAGGTCCTGTTTCTGTTCCCGTTTCTCCACCTGTCCCTGCGTGCCTCACGGAAGTGCTCTGTGCTGGCCGCGCCGTCCCGGCTCGTCCCTTCCTGGGCAGCCCCCCTGCGGCTGGCGTGGGAGGACAGGAAGCAGCTGTGTCGCCTGCTTTGGGGTCGGACGGGGACCCTAGTGGGGGTTACAGCCTGTTACAGCCTGGGCTCGGCGGGTGTCAGTGGAAACCCCGCAGACTGGGCTCCACGGGGAGCATC
This sequence comes from Mustela nigripes, assembly GCF_022355385.1. NCBI lineage: Eukaryota > Metazoa > Chordata > Mammalia > Carnivora > Mustelidae > Mustela > Mustela nigripes. The sequence goes on from NC_081558.1 coordinate 217,393,195, forward strand.
TCCCTGGGTCGCAGACGAACCGGCTGCTGTGGTCCACGGCCAGGCGCCCCGACAGCGTGGCTGGCTGGGAGCTCGGGCAGCCAGCCCCCCACTCCGCCCCCCACTCCCCCTCCTGTCCCAGACCAGGCGGGTGCGGGGTGCTGCCGGCACGCTCCTGCACAGCCTCGGCCCGCGAGCACCTGCTGGGTTTCCTTGCTGTGCCGTCCGGCCTCCTCTCGAAGGTCCCTGCCCACCGTGCCTCCTGCGGCGGCTCCTCTTCCCCATCCTCCTCCCGCTGCCCCCGTGGGGTCTCCCCTCCTGCCCCGGCACCCTTCTCTGACGTCCGCCAGGAATTCTGTTTGTATCTGGACTGCAGGCCTCCCCATTTCTTGATCTGCCGGCTGCCTGCCCCAGGCTCGCACCACAGTGTCCTGTCGACATTCTGTCACCTGGACCGTCCCCCGTCAGCCCCGCCTCCGCCTGCACTCCTTGTGTGCAGGGTGTGGGGTGGGGCGGGGAGCGAGCCTGGGACCCTCGTGAGCACCGCCCCCTGCACGCTGTTTGGTTGGTTGGTGGGCGCTGTCCCCCTGCAGCAGTGTCCTGGCTCGCTGTGTCCCGGTGCCCTGCACCCAGAAGTGAGGGGCACAGGCAGTTAGAGACCCTGAGCTGTTTCGACGCCTCATGGTTCCCCTCGGCCTCCAGATACCCGAACGGCTCTGTCCAGGTCCCAAGCCTCTGCCCACCCGTGGGGCCGGTTCCCACAGCGCCTCCTCCTCTGGGAGCCCTGCCTCACCTCACGTCCGCTCCGTCGTCCACATGCCGGCTCTCGGGGGAGCGGCCCTCGTCCCCACCGCCTGCACGCGCACCGGCAGAAGCTGGCGGGGAATGGCCTCCGTAGGCTTCACTCTGCCAGGCCCTGGGGCTTTTCCTGCGGGAGATGAGCCTGAACTCTGACCAGTGCCCACCTCTCCCCTCGCAGCCCGGGTGAGGGCACTTTCGGACTGTGCTGGGGCTATGCCCGTGGCACGGCTAATGACCACATGCGGTTGACCTAGAAGCACAGGAGGGAGATGAGCAGGTTGTTGGCAGATCTTTGCCCTGCGTTCCAGGGAGCCGTGGCCTTGGGTCAGCGCCCCCGTCTGTGAACTCACTCTTCCCCCGGGCAGGCTGGGGCTTCAGGTCTCCTGCCCCGTTCATCCTGACCGTTCCAGAAGAGACGTCAGCTTGGTGGGGTTGGCACCCTTCGCCACGGCTGCCGGTTGGGCCGTGTGCACGCAGCGAGGGGCGGCAGGCGAGCTCGCAGGGGACAGAAGTTCTTGCTGTTAGGAGCCTCGGGCCCGTCCCTGCCCTGGTTGCCCCTTCACGTGTACTTCCGAGAGGTTTCCGTGTGGTTGTGTTAAGTCTGACCGGGGCACCGGGCTGGCGCGGTTGGGCGAGTGTCCAGCACTTGGTTTCGGCTCAGGCTGTGATCCAGGGTTGTGAGTGGGAGCTCCGCGCACGGGGGTCTGCTGGACGTTCCTTCTCCCTCTGCGCGCACGCACACGTTCTTGCTTTCCAAGGTAACGTCTTCTTTTTTAAAAGAGGAAAGTGTAACCAGTTGGAGGCCCGTTAAGCATCTTATTCTGTATGTGTCACAAACGGTGGCTTGTTGGTGGCCCATTAAGCACCTCATGGCTGTACGTACAGACCCCGTCGGGCAGACGCCCCAACTCGGATGGACACGTGTGGTTTCCAGGCCTCACGTGTGGGCTGCTACTAGCTTCTGGGGGAGATAGTTGATGTGTGTTAAAGCGGGACGCGTGATAGCTCGGCCACGCGGGCACACCCTGAGACGGTCAGGCCGCAGGTGGCAGAGCCCCGTGGTGCCCACGCGTTCCTGGGCCAGAGGTGTGCACACGCGCGTGCCATGGAGCCAGAGTGGGGCTCCTGGGAGAGTGGGCGTGCTTTTCGGCTCACCAGCTGCCTCCCAGAGAGGTGCCGGCGCGCAGCCGGTGGGCGGGGAGGCCGTCCAGACCCCCGAGCCACGCCTGCCCCAGTGAGAGGCACGGTGTCCTGTCTTCTAACCCGCGCGACTTCCTCGTGCGTGGATGGCGGGTCACGGTTTTCAGGCCCGCAGCGTGTCCTGCTCCTCCTTGGCTTACGGAGCCGACCTCTGAGGACTCGGTGCGGCCCGCGGCCTGGGCACCTGCCGGCTGTGGTTCTCCCGGGGACCGGCCTCCCCCCGCTCACCTCTCGGCCGCCCCCTCCCTCGCTGGGCTTGAAGAAGTAGAAAAAGTAACGTATGTGATTGCCTGAAAAATGCTCACGCACGTGACCTGCTTGTCCCGGGAGCTGGGGAGTTAGCGCAGCTGCGCGGCCGTCTCCCGGGTGCGGTGGGGGCCCCGGGCAGGCCAACCCCCGGCCGTGAGAGCTGAGCCGCCTCTTCTCATGGTAGGAGCACATTCGCCGCTGACGGGAAGGACTGCAGGGTCCACGGGGATGTGGAGCGGGTCCTGAAGGAGTTCCACGCAGCCGGCAAGCCCATCGGGTAGGTAGGGGCAGTGGGGGAGGGCGGGGCTGCGCGGTCCTCGAGGCCGTTTTCACTCGGGGCTCGCGGTCGTTAGAGGCGCCTTCCCGCTGGGAACATCCTGCGGTCATGGTAACTCGTTCTGCTGACTTCACAGGAGGAGAGCTTCTAGAAGACTCCCCCGCCAGTCCTTCCCCAACCCCGGCTTTGCCAGCACCTCCTCCCCTCGCCAGGCGTCCGCCATCCTGTCCCCCTCCAGGCCGGCTGCGGCTCCTTGGCCCAGCGCCCTCCCCTGCCCTGGGGCAGCGTTCAAGGCGCACCCAGACTCCCGCAGGCCGCCGCACCCCGGACCGGAGCTCGCCCGGCGGGCTGCACCGGCCCCCAGCTTATCGGCATGAGTGCGCCGGGGCGTGTGGGTGGTGCAGGTCCGCTGGTGCGAGAAGCGCCCCAGGAGCTCCGCCGGATGCTCTGAATGCGGGTGTGGACGAGGGAGCGCGCCAGCCTCTGCGGCTGCGTGAGCGGGGTCGCGTGACGACAGTCCCCACGCGGGTCACTCGCCCAAAGTCCTGCCGGTCACGGTGCGGGACCCCTCCTCACGGAAGGCTCTGGCCTCGGGTCTATAGGCTGGCCGCCCATGGGCTTGGAGGACGCCATGCTGGGCCACCCGGGAGCGGGGGACGGCGCGACCCCTTCCTCTCCTCTCCTGGGACGCCAGCCCTGGAGTAGCTTCTGCTCATGTGGCTGAGCGCCAGGGACGACCCTGTATCACGAGTGCAGGCGGGAGCTAGGGGCCCGGTGGCTGTGCCGCCTCGCTTGGGTGTCCCCTGAGCAGTGCCATCGAGGGCCTCTGGCACGGCCCGAGAGCAGGGTGGGCGGCTGTGCCAACAGCACCACTCCAGGGCTCATGGCCACACTGCTGGCCGTGTGTCCCGTGTCGCGGCTGCCAGGCTAGGGACGTGGGCGCTTCAGGACGCCAGTTCTGATGGCTTTCTGCCTTCTTGGTGGCTGAGGGAGGTTTTCTCCCACGCGTTTCTAGCGCGTGTTTTAGGCGTGACGTTTGCGAAGGAACACGAGTATGTTGGCGTCACTCTCACGGCTTGCCGGAGCAGCCTGGGGACAGAGCCCTGTGGGCCTGCACGGGAGCCCAGACAGGCCGTGCTGACCGTGAGCTGGGCAGGGGCCGCCAGCGGCGTGCTTGGGCCCAGAGGGAGGGCAGGGTCAGCCCGGCCTGCAGCCACACAGTGGTGCCACGTGTCCCCCGCGCGCATGGCCATGGGCGGGCCCGGGCCGAGGTCTGGCGCTTCGGGTCAGCGGGGCCTCCTGGTGGGAGCACAGCTTCAGAGGAGCCCGGCGGGAGCGCCCAGAGTGAACCACAGGCCTCCGACACCCTGGGAACGGCCCATTGGGTGTAGCGGGGCTCAGGGCTCTCATGGCGGGGGTCCTTGGCTGCCGTGGTGCCGGGCACACTCTCTGGCCCGCTGAGACCGCTTCTCACACCCTCTGCGGAGAGGGCGTCTCTGGGACATCCGTGCCCCGGCGTCAGCTGCTGCTGTGTGAAAAGCCACCCAGAACCCAGGTTGAAGTCCGCTGTTGCCTTCTGAGAGCCCTTCTCTGCGGCCAACACAGTGGGCGGCCGGTGCCCACGTGCCCTCTGCTGCTGGGGCTGCAGCGCGTGGGGCAGTGAGGGGAGCTCCCGTCGCTGCGACACTCCTCGCTCCGTGGGCCCGGCGGCCGCTGCTGGGCTCCTCCTCATGGTCAGTCCCGCCCCGGGCCTGGCGTGCGCACGTGTAGCCCTGAGCCCGCCCTGTCCTGCTTTCCAGCTTGTGCTGCATCGCTCCTGTCCTCGCGGCCAAAGTGCTCCATGGCGTTGAGGTCACCGTGGGCCACGAGCAGGAGGAAGGCGGCAGGTGGCCCTACGCAGGGACCGCGGAAGCCATCAAAGCACTGGGTGCCAAGCACTGCGTGAAGGGAGTGACCATATCCTTTCTGGCAGCCGGGGGCAGCAGTGTGTGGTGCGGGGGCCCGTCCTCTGACATTGGGGACTGACGCAGGCAGGCAGCATCGAACTAGGGTCTGTGCTGCTGGGGCTTCTGGGGACATGTGCATGACGGGTGTCACACCTGCTGCCGTGGCGTGCCCAGGCCTCGACCCCCACGGGGCCACCTGGTCAGCCAAGTGCATGGCCTCAGGCTCCATGGGGTCAGGTTTCTGGGCGGGGGTGGGGGGAGCAGGCTGCCTGGCTTGGCTGGGAGCTCCCTGGGCACCGTGGATGGGGAGCCATCCCACGTGGCCTTGTGGGATGCTGGTCCTCCTGTGGGTGCCCGGTACTGTGCGCACAGAGCCTCGGGCCACAGGCCGACCGCATTCCGGCTCCACGGCTGGACCCAGACTCTCCACGTGGGCCAGGGTTGAGGAGCAGAGTGGCACGGTGTCCCCCAGGAATTTGGAGACAACACCGTGTCCCTCTGGGTGTCCGTCTCAAAGCTGCCTTTCTCTCCTCGTGGGCGGTTTCCGGTGCGGCACTCTGTCTCCCCCCTATGCAAAGCGGGGCAGAGCCCACAGCCATCCGGGTGGGCTGGCCACGCGGCCTTGGGGTTGGGCGCAGGAGGGCGCATGTTGTTAGCATGGGACAGGCCCAGGCCTGTGCCTGCTGGTATCTGGGTGACCGGGACAGGAATGTGGCTCGTGTAGAGGGAGGTCCCGGGTTGGCCTGTTGCTGTGGGTGAGCTCTGCTCTCCGTACGCTTCTGCCCACTGCAGGTTGGTGTGGGGCGGCAGGGGCCGGGCTGGACGCGTCGCGCCTGCGATCTCCTAGTCCTTGCTACATGACGCGTTTCCATAACTTCTGTGCACGAAGCTCACGTGGACCAGAAGAACAAGGTGGTCACGACCCCGGCCTTCATGTGCGAGACGGAGCTCCACCACATCCATGACGGGATCGGGGCCATGGTGAAGAAGGTGCTGGAACTCTGTCGGAAGTGACCGTGCCGCCGGCCCCGCGTCCTCCACCAGGTGGAGCTGGCGGCCCGTGTGCCCCTGCCCCTGGCTGCGGGCAGGAATCCACTTGTAGGCACCTCTGCCCGAAGAGGAGGCATCCTTGGGCTCAGGCTGGTCGGTCTCCCGTGTGACTGGAGAGTGAAGCGGGGCCTGCTGGTTCAGGAAGAGAATTCGGGAGGCGTTGCCCCACGGTGTTCCGTGTGGCCTTGGGATGCTTGGCACTCGGGAGGGAAGAATTGTTTTGAGTTTATGAATCTAGTAGTTAGGAAACTGAATTATCACGCTTACTGGTAACTGAAAGTTCTGTAACCCAGAGTCAACGTGCACTAAAACGGAAAAGGGTCGCGTTGAGGCCGGGGAGAATAAACTCTTTTCCCAGATGGACACTCCGCCGGCTCATGTGACTGATGCCTTCTGAAGCTGGCGTGGGCGGCGGAAGCGAGGTTCCTCGCTTTCCAGGAAGGAAAGGAAGTTGCGGACGCACGGCCCGTGTGGTCAGCCGGCGGGGTGGGGACTGTCGGGTCGGTCCCAGGCCGCGGCAGCAGCCGACGTGAGGTGGTAGAGAAGGCGCAGGGAGGCGTCCGGGGGCAGCCCCGGCTGGCGGCCCGGGTCGTGTGTGCGCTTCTGTCTGGGGAGGGACAGCCCGGGGGCAGCCTGCGTGTGGTGCAAGCTTCCCCTGCTGTAGCACATCCCCCTCCCAGTCCCTGTCCTGTGTCCCCGGGAGAGTGGGGGCAGCTGCGAGGGTGCACTTCTGGGCCGTTCAGTTGGGGCCTGGCACCCAAGCCCTCCCCACCCCCCACCTGCCATAAGAGGTAAGTGATGATGAGCCTCGTGGGTTCCCGGGCCCGGGGACAGAGCAGTGATGCCCGATGCCGTGCGGCCCCTTCCGCCGGCAAACCGCGTGTCTGCCAGCCGGCCTCGGCACGTCTGACCTTCACGGGAACTCTGGGGGCCCGCCTGTGTCCCCCAAAGGCGGGAGCCCCTGCGGACCACCTGCAGACACCAGGGTTGCCCTGGCCCCGGGTAGCCTCCCAGGGCCCGTCAGAGGTCAGGTCACCATGGAACACTATTTCCTTCCTGAGAAACGCTTCGAGACCCTTTTCACGTGTGTGCACGCGTGTGTGTAGGGAGAAGTGCCTGGCCCCCAGGTGTGCAGCTCAGGAAGGTCCCGGCCAACACCGCGGTGGGACCACAGGGCAGAGGCCCTCCCCGCCCCCACCAGGGCCGAGCACACTGGGGTCCGGGCACAGGGACCCTTCCCGTGTGGCTTTCCTTCGTTGATGTGCTCCCCCGTGGGCCCCTCCGCAGCTTTCCCGTGTCGCGTGAGCACTGCCTTCGTGAGTGCTCCGGCAGGTGTGGGCATGTTATGGGCGTGTGGGGTGCTGTGTCCCGTTGGTGCTGCCGGGCGGTAGGGGCTTTGGAGCCTGGCCTCAGTGGGCGAGGTTTCCTCTGGTGTCTCTGATGGCTGCTGTCACCAGTCCCCTTTCTGTCGGCCGCGTCTGGCCCTGGGCGGTCTGCTGCAGCCGAGCACGTGGCCGGCGTCCTACTGGCCATCGGAGTTCGTGTGCGTTGTGCTGGCGTGCCCTCCGGTGGGCACATGTGCCTTCTCCCGTTGGCCTTTTCTTCAAGGGCCTCGATGGGCTGCCGTGCGCCCGCGGCCCTTCCTGGTGTGCGGTGCTCCGTGGAGGCTGACGCGCTCGGGCCGGGAAGGCCTTCCCCGGGTTCTCTGTTGTCTGCCCGCCACGTGCTCGTCAGTGATTGGTGAGGAGGAGCCCGTCTGCCTGCACTTGGACGTCTTCTAGACACACGGGACGTGCCCCGCAGCAGAGAGGCGTTCGGCGGGTCCTGCTCACGGCAGCCACTGGCGCCGCCGGAGCCCTACCTGCCCCCTCAGGGGTCTCCGCAGGGCGTGGGTGATGTCTGGCGCTGCGGGACCCAGAGCCACTCTCGGGAAACGGGCTGACGGGGTCCCCTCCTCTGCTGGGCTTCTCTGGAAGGGCAGGTGCGCGGGGAGGGAAGGGGCGCGAGCACGGGGCCCGCGGAGCGGCTCAGGGCCGGTAGCGTTCACGTGGTTCCCTGCCTGTGGCCGTCGTCCTCGTCCTCCGTCCGGGGCTTCCGGAAGGATGAGGCGTCTGACTGCCGGTTCAGAAGGGCACACGCCCGTCTTGCTTTCCTCTCCCGGTCCCCCCGAGGTGACGAGGACACGGGTGTGCGTGGCTTCCGTGCACCAGAGGTCCCGGCACCCGCTCACGCAGCTTCGCCGCAGCCCTGCGGGGCGGGAGGTCAGGCAGGCAGACCGGTGCTCGGGCCTGTGCTGGGGAAGGAGACCCGACGCGCCGGGAGGGCCCAGAGAGAGCCGGCCAGGGGTTGGCAACGACCGGTGCCTCCTGAGTGCCGGGCGCTGTCCCACAGCTGGCGGGGGAAGGGGAGGCCCAGGTGGACAGGATGAGGCTGTGTGTGAAGAGCGTGCCGGATGGAGGCCCAGCAGGAACGGCCAGAGAGTGGGTTCAGGGGCGCCCCGGGTGCCGGTGGGGCAGAGGGCACGGGCGATGGGCCTGGTGTCCATGACCAGACCGTGGCTGGTGGTCCCTGGAAACGCCTTGACACAGAGGCCGGGCCGAGGAGTGTGTTCGTGGGAGTGTCTCCTCACCTCGCCTTGCCGCCGGCCCTGGCCTGCTGACGTGTACGTGGTTTTGGTTTCTCAGGTGCCGTCTCCATGGGCCAGGGGCCCCAGGAGAGCAGATGCCAGGAACCCCCAGGGCGGTGGGCTCAGCATGAACCTGCTGGTGGGTGCTGAAGGCCTGAGGCTGCCAGTCATGGGGTCCGTGCAGAGCCCCATCCGCGCGTCTGCCCTCAGCCCAGCTCCAGGGCCCCCTCCTCGCCCATCCCCACCGCTGGGAGCACCTGCCTCTCTCCGTTTCTTTCCTCCGCGGGGCTTCCCTTGGTGGCACTCTGCGCGCGTTTTATACCGACTTCAGTTTTCGGAGCACTTTTAGGTTCACAGGAAAATACAGAGATTTCACATACAGCCGCTGTCCCCACACGGGCACAGCCTCCCCCACTGTCCGCATCCCGCACCCGAGTCGTGTGTCTGGTCTCATGAGTGAGCCCACACGGACACGTCGTCATCCCCCAGAGTCCGTTGTTCACGGGAGGGTCCCTCTCGGGGCGGGGGTCCCTCTTGGGGCGGGCGTTCTGTGTGTAGGGACGGGCATCCACCGCTGCGGGGTCTCAGAGTCCTCTGCCCTCCCCGTCTGCCATGCTCCGCCCATTCGTCCCTCCTCCCCCCGCCCCGCAACACGGCCTG
>NC_081558.1:217402382-217552619 GCF_022355385.1 Mustela nigripes
CGGGCACAGCCTCCCCCACTGTCCGCATCCCGCACCCGAGTCGTGCGTCTGGTCCCATGAGTGAGCCCACACGGACACGTCGTCATCCCCCAGAGTCCGTTGTTCACGGGAGGGTCCCTCTCGGGGCGGGGGTCCCTCTCGGGGCGGGCGTTCTGTGCGTTGGGACGGCTGCGTAGGGACGGGCATCCACCGCTGCGGGGTCTCAGAGTCCTCTGCCCTCCCCGTCTGCCGTGCTCCGCCCATTCGTCCCTCCTCCCCCCGCCCCGCAACACGGCCTGTCACCGGCCCCACAACGGTGCCTTTGCCACAGAGTCCTGTCGCTGGGATCACACGGGCCGCAGCCGTCTCAGACCGGCTCCTGTCACTCAGTGACACGCACTCACGGTCCCTCCAGTGTTCCCTCATGGCGGGATGGCTCATGTCCTCTTCGTGCTGAACACCCTCCCACGGCTGGAGGGACAGTTCCCGTGTCTGTCCACCCGCTGGAGGGCCCCTGGGTGGCTTCCAGGGGTTGGCAGTTACGCACGGAGCTGCCGCCGCTCTCGTGTGCGGGTTTCTGTGGGGGCGTGTGTTCCCGTCCGCCGTGGGGGACCTCAGGGAGTGCGATCTCCGGGTCGGGTGGGAAGAGCAGGTTTCGTCTTGAGAGAAACCACCAAACCTCCTTCCGAGGTGGCGGCACCACCTGCTTTCCCCGTAGCCGTGACCGGGCGCTCCGGGCGCTCCCGTCCTCGCCAGACCGTGGCCGCTCTCGGAGGGGTGCAGCGGTGTCGCCGCTGTTTGAGCTTCATCTCCCCGGTGTCCTGGGACGTGGAGTAGCTTCTCATATACTCGTCTATTTTTCAAAGTGTCCTTTGGGTTTTTTGCCGATTTTAAAGTGCGTTCTTCATTTTGTTGAATCTAGAAAATCCTTGTGTGTTTTAGGCTTTGTTCAGACCCGTGTCCTGCGTTGCTTCTCCCGCCTGTAGCTCTCCTGCTGCGGCGCGTGGGGCAGAACCGCTGCCGTCGCTGTTAAGGACTTCTAGCGCATTGGCCTGTTCTCCCGGCTCGTAGCTTCGGTCTTGCGTCCACGAAGCCCTCACCACTGGGGCCATCTGGGTTTTCTCTGTTGTCTCCCAGGAGGCTTATGGTTCCACTTCTTACATTCAAGGCTGTGACACGTTTGAGTCCGTGTCTTTGCTGCGGGTGTCCTGTCGCTTGGCCCCCATCTGTCGAACAGACCGTTTCCCCACCGCACTGTGCGTGCTCCTGTGTCGAAGGTCCGTTGGGTGTGTCTGTGTGGCTCCTTCTGGACTCTTCTGTTCCGCTGATGCACTGACCTGTGCTGTCACCAACACTGCCCACCCCACGCCACACCGCCTCGACGACCGTGGCTTTGCGGTAATTCTTGGAGTCGGGTGGGGTCAGGTGTCTTGACTTGTTCCTCTTAGCAGTGTGTTGTGTGTTAACCTCGTACTCCGCAGTGTGGCTACGATCGCTCAGTTCACGAGGGCTCTGTGTTGCCGTGTTTGCATTTTCTGCGGAGATAGTCGTGTCCTCTGTGAGCAAAGACAGTTTTGTTTTTTCTTTTCCAATCTGTATGCCTTTTATTTTATTTCTTACCTTATGTGTTAGCAAGGCCGTCCGGCACAACGCTGAAAAGGGGGGGGACGTCCTTGCCGTCATCCGGCCTCCGCGGAAAGCCTCGACTTTCTCACCGTTAGTGTGTTGGCAGGAGGGTCCGTACGTGGTCTTGATCACGCGGAGGAGCTTCCTCTCTCTCTGATTTTCTGACAGTTTATCGTGACTTGGTGTTGGAACTTGCCAGCTGCTTCCTCTGCATCCATTGATATGATCAGATGATTTTCCTTCCTAATCTGCTGATGTGATAGACTCCATTATTTTTTTTTTCAAATGTTGAGCCATCCTTGCGTACCTAGTGTAAATCCCAATTTGCACTTTCTTGGGTTTAGTTTGCTAATATTTTGTTGAAGATTTTGCATCTGTGTTCATGAGAGGTATTGGCCTCTAGTTTTCTTGTCTTTATCTGGCTTTGGTATAATTTCTTCCTTAAGTATTTGGTAGAACTCACCAGTAAACGCATCAGGGCCTGGTACCTTCTGTTTTGGAAGGTTATCAAGTAGTGATTCAGTTTCTCTTTAAGACCAGGTAGAGGAAGGGGTGCCTGGGTGGCTCAGTGGGTTAAAGCCGCTGCCTTCGGCTCAGGTCATGATCCCAGGGTCCTGGGATCGAGTCCCGCATCCGGCTCTCTGCTCAGCGGGGAGCCTGCTTCCCTCTCTCTCTGCCTGCCTCTCTGCCTGCTTGTGATCTCTGTCTGTCAAATAAATAAATAAAATCCTAAAAAACAAACAAACAAACAGGTAGAGGACTCTACAGAGTGTGTCTCTCAAGGAGCACGTCCATTTTACCCAAGTCTCTGAATCAAGTGGGCATCGAGTCGCTTGTGGTATTGGGTCATCATACTTTCCGTGTCCAGGGACCCATACTGGACTCTCCCAGAAAACAACTCTTGGTTTCGTTGGCTTTTTTTTTTCTATTTCATTGATTTCTGCTCTGATTTTTATTGTGTATTGTTTTTGTTGGCTTTGCATTTATAGCATGTTTTCTTTTCTCAGGTTTTCTAAGGTGGAAGCTCAGATGATTCATTTAGATCGTTCTTCTAACATGGATCCGATGCTATAAATTTCCCTCTGACCACTGCTTTTGCTGCATCCTACACACTTATTTTTAATTGTACCCTTTTTAAAAAGATTTTATTTCTTTGACAGAGACACAGATAGCGAGAGAGAGTGAGCAGGAACAGAGAGGAGGGGGAGCCCCATGTGGGGCTCGATCCCAGGACCCTGAGATCATGACCCAAGCCGAAGGCAGTCGCTTGATGGACTGAGCCTCCCAGGCGCCAAGTTGTGTTTTGATTAAATTATATTTTGATTTTTTTTTTTTTTTTCAGTTCCAGATATTTTTAAATTTCTCCTGAGACTTCTTCTTTGGTCCATGTTTTCTCTAGCAGCATGTTGTTGAGTCTCCAAGTTTATAGGGATTTCCCAGTTCCCTTTCAGATACTGGTTTCTGGTTGAATTCCACTGTGGTCTGAGAGCAGACATTGTATGGTTTCTCTTCCCGTAAATGTACTGAGGTGTGTGTGTGGCCCAGAACACGGTCTGTCTTAGAGTTGCCCCGTGAGCCTGAGAGGAACGCCTATCCCGCTGCTGCTTGGTGCGATGGTCTGTGACTTCTGTCCCATTGGCAGATGGTGGCATTGAGTTCCATTGTGTCCTTGCGGATTTCCTGCGTGCTGGGTCTGTCCTCTGAGCCGGGCACGGGCGTCCCCGCCGTGGTAGCGGGTTCATCTGTTTCCACCAGCAGTTCTGTCACCCCCCGCCTCGCGTAGCTTGACGCTCTGTTGTCAGGTGCATGCGTGCTAAGGACCATTCTGTCTTCTGGAAGGACTGACCCTCTTGTTACCATGCAATACCGTTCTTTGTCCTCCGTCACTGACCTTGACCGCTGACGACCGTCGTAGCTGTTACTTGGAGGGACTGCTGATCGAGTAAGAAGAAGAAAAGCAGATTTTTACTCTCCCGTCACTTACTCTCCTTCCCCGGCATGGATCAAAGTTCCTTTCCTTCTCGGGGAATTGCTGGAAGGCGGGTCTGCTGGCGGATCCCTGTCATTCCCGGGGGACAAAGTCTTTGCTTCTCCTTCATGTTTGGGACACAGTTTCAGAGGGTGAGGAATGGGGGTTGGTGGGTTTTGTCTCGCAGCGCTCCTGAGTCTTCCCCCGCAGTCTCCTGGCTCACAGGGTGTCTGTCACTCTCAGCAACACGGTTGTGAAGGTGTTTTTCCTCCAGCTTCTTTGGGGACGTTGTCTTGCTCCTCCGTGACGCAGCTCTGACGGGCCTGGCTGCAGGTTTTGGCGTCTTGCTGTGAACCCGCCCTGCGCCGAGGCCTGGTGGAGACGGCTCCAGTGGAGCAGACCTGGCCGGCACGCATGCGGTGCTCTCTCGGCCGCGCTGCTGCGGGAAGGCTGCGTGGCTCCGGACCATCTCACGGGTTCTCGTCACATCTGGAAGGCTGCCGCTTCCTCTGTGTGAGAAAGGAGTGGGCGGGCGGCGATGGAGGGGCCTGGCGGCCGGGGACAGGGCTGCAGCTGTGCAGGGCGGAGTGGGCGGGAGGTGGGGGCTCCTAGAGATGGAGCAGGAGAGCCCGAGGTCCCGCTCCGAGTGGCCAGCTGGGGTGTCTACGTCTGACAGCTGCACCGATGGCCACAGGCACATGGGCAGCCCAGGTGCAGGCTCACAGAACTGTGAACAGATAGAGTTTTAAGCCACTAAGTTTTGGGGCTGTTTGTTATCAGAAGAGGCAACGGATAGACATGAGGCCCGGCTGGGTGAGAGGCGGGCTGCCTGCACCCCGGGGTCTGTGCCTCAGGCCGAACTCCCCGCATGGGGCCCGCTGTGAGGCCCACACGGGGTCAGCACTGAGTGCCGTGGGCTGCACGAGTGAACTCAGGCCGGCACTTTGGCGGCTGCCCCTGGTGAGCCTTTCCTCGCCAGGCTGCCCACGCGGGGCAGGGCCAAGTCAGCTGGTCTCACAGGCTCTTGCCTGTCCACGTGGGTGGTGGCAGAACAGGCCTGGGGTGCAGGAGAGGCCTGGGCTCCACGGTGCACCGCGGGCCGGGTGGGCGGCAGCTTCCTGGGAGAACGGTCCACCTGCCCAGGGGTGCTGGGCCCATGCCCCACCCCTCCCCGCAACGTGCCATGTGTACACAGCACCCCCACCAAGCTCGGGGCCCCGGATGCTGCTGGAGGGACCCGCGGCCAGGCTGCCAGCGGTCAGTGCGTTCAGGCTGGGGCACAGCCTTCCCCACTGCCCACCTCCAACATCCATCTCGTCTTCCCGAGCGGGGCCTCTGTCCCCGGGAAGTGCCAACTCCCCACCCCCGCCGCAGCCCCCAGCTTCCCCCCGCCCTCTGTGCCTGAACTCGGCTGCTCAAGCACCTCGCAGGAGGGAGCCACGCTGTGCTCGTGTTTGGTGATTGGCGGACGTCCCCGAGCGTGGTGTCCTCGGGGTGCACCGCGTTGTCACAGGTGTCAGACCGTCCTTCCTTCAGTCGGCTGGATGGTACCGTTCCGTTGGTCCGGTCATCGCCGATGGGTGACTGACATCGGGTGGCCTCACTGCTGGGCTTCATGCGCAGTGCCGCTGTGGACATGGGTGCTGACGTGGGTGTCGGGCGCCAGGTGGCTGACCGGTTCTTTGGAGTGGGCCCGGGGGGGATTCCCGCGTCACGCCGCAGTTCTGTGTTTGGTTTCTCGAGGCCCCCCCGATGGTCGTGTCCCGTGGCTGCCTCCCTTAGCGCTACCGCCAGCAGCACGCGGTTCCAACTCCTGCACGTCCTGGCCACATGGTGGTGCTCCGATAACCGCCGGGCCAGAGCGTGTGGGTGCTCTTGAGGGCTTCTGGCTGGGCCTCATCTATGCTGCTCCCCAAGGAGCCGCTCTTGGCCTCGGGGGTCACTTAGCAGTGGTTTTGCTCTCGCTGCCCATGTGCTGTGCTGGACACCAAGTGCCCCGGGGCCCCCGTCGTGACCCTGTGGGTATCGTTCATTTATTGTCAGGCGGCTGCCGAACGGGAGGTCCTCTGGCCGGCAGACACCCCGCTGGGAAGCCTGGGGGACCCCCACTGAGCCCCCCGGGTGGCAGCATCCAGGGAACGTCCACACCGCAGCTAGAGACGCAGGCACAGCCCTGGGATGTGGGGGGAGGGGCTGGGGGCTCCAGGGGTCCCGGATGAAAGCTGGAACTACTGTCCAAGAAGAAAGCTGGCGTTGGGGGCGGAGCAGAAGAACCTGAGGTGTTCGTGTGCTCAGGGCCCACGCGTGTGTGCAGAGGGGCTCTCTAGAGCAGATGCCCCAACGAGGCAGGCCCGGCTCCCCCACATACCCGTCACGTGGCTGCAGGGCTCCTGTCGGCCCCGAGCCCTGTGCTCCTCCCAGGCACGCGTGTGCTCTGGGGGTGTCGCCTTGGGGGCCAGGAGCATGTTGCTGGGGACACCAGAGAGGGCAGCAGACGTCCGTCTCTGAGGACTGAATAGACAGGGTGAAAGCTGGGGCCCCGGAGGGACCCAGGCTCACCCCGTGATCAGCTGCTGCTGCCGGTGTGCTGAGAGCCTCTGCCCGTGGCTGCCAGCGCACTGCCCAGGACCTGGGGCTCCTGTCCCTGGGCTGGTGTGGGCCAGTGGCCCGACTCCTGACCCCACTCGGGGTGGCCTTGGGCAAGTCCCAAAACTGCTGTGGCCACAGAGAAGCAGAGGTGAGAGCCTATGTTCCCAGGCCTCCCAGGGACCAGGGTGGCGGAGTGTGCACATGTGCACCTGCATGTGTAGGTGTGTGTGGTGTGCGTGCACAAGCAGGTAGGGGCATGTGAGCATGGGGACACGTGTAGATGTGTGCGGTGGTATGCACATCAGCACATAAGGCGTGTGCAGGCAGGACGTGTCGCACACGCGAGCAGGGGTGAGTGCGTGTGTGTGAGCTGATGTCAGGCCCAGGCCAGCCCGCAGGCACGGCGTCCACAGTAATGTGTGCCCCGATGACTTCGCAGAGTGAGTTTTTCTCCTAGAAGCCAGGGCAGCCCCAGGAGAGGAGCACCAGCCGGTCGTGCAGAGACCCAGACCCGTGGCCCAGCAGCACAGAATCATGCGGGGGACAGCCAGGGAGAGGGACAGTGTGGATGGCACTTCTGACCATAGGCCCTTCCTGGGCAGCCACAGGCCGGGCCTCCCACCCCACCTCTGCCTCGCTCAGAAGAGCTTTGCGCAGCTCCTGGGACCCTCCCTCTCGCCCTGGAGGGGCTGAACTCGTGGGGGCTGGACGTGCTCAGCAGGAAGCCAGAAAGGTCCTGACAGGACATGACCCAGATGAGCCAGGGGCCTGCTTCAGAGCCTCTGTGATCCGTGGGGACGAGCGCGGTGGCCCAGGACTCAGGGGCACCCAGGGTGGTGGGCCCACAGCTGGTGGGGGTCCTGCCTGACCTGTCCTCACAGCCGCCGGCACCCTTCCGTCCAGGTGCTTCTGAGGGGCAGGTGGGGTCACAGCCACATCGGTGCTTTACAAACCGAGACTCTGCAAACACAGATGCGCTCGGGTCACAGTTGTCCTGCATCTGCTGCTGAGGCCCTTTCCAGGGAGCCCTCAGGGTCTGCTGTGCCCTCAGGCCCAGGTGCACGGCCCTTGTTTCCTGGGGTCAGGCTCAGGGATCTGCTCACACTTGCCTGCCTGCCTTCAGGCTTTCCAGAACCTTCCAGTTCCTGGGCCCCTGAGGCGCACATGACCACATTCCCCCCAGTGGGCCCCCACGTGCCAGACGCCGTACGTGTTTGATCCCACGGAGTCTTCACGGCACGCCTGTGACCCAGGCGCGGTGCCGTCCTCGAGCTGCTGGTGACAGGCCAGCGTGGACAACACGGCACGCTCCTCCTCACCGTCTGGAGGTCATGGGGGCCGGGGGGCTGTGGGCAGCTCTGGGGCTCCTTGGCTCACGGGAGCATCTCCCGATTGCTGCCCGCATGGTCACATGGCACCCCCACCGTGAGCCCGCGTCCGCACCTCCCCGTTGTAGAAGGACATGAGAGCCCAACCCTAGTGACCTCATTTGAGCTTCATCCCATCTGCAAAGACCCCATTTCCAAATAAGGTCACTTCTGCGGGTGCTGGGGCTTAGGATGCCAGGATGGATTTGTATGGGGTGGGGGAGGGGACACCGCCCATCACAGGGGGCACCGGGATCTCGTTCATGAGAGAAACCGGTGCACGGTGAGAGCCCCTCCAGAGGCCGTATGGCTGCAGGGAGAGGCACCGGGGGCCCAGATGCTCCCAGGGTGCTGCCTGGCCCTCGTGTCCCCGTGACTCTGGCTGACGGTCATGCAGTCAGGGCTCCCCTGAGAGGACGTCCAGCTCTCTGCTGGTGGCCGCCGAGCACCACGGACCCCGGGCACCCGACGGCTCTGGACCCCAGTCCATTCCTCCCCCACGTGGACGCCACCACCCGCGCCTGCCGCGGCCCCGTCTTCCCGCCCCGTGCTTGCGCCCAGCGTGGCCCTCACTCGGGGCCGCGGCAGGAAAGGGCGCTCTGCGGGGCAGTGGGGCACAGCAGGGACTCGGGAAAAATCACGGAGTCTTCGGTAACGCGACATCTCTCTGTTCAGTGTTGCCTCCAGCATTTGCGTTTTCATGCTTCGCCGCGCTTCCTGGTTGGGGCTGCGGTCAGATAGCAGAAGTACTGAAATGTTTCTCCTGAAGCGTCCCATGGTGCTTCTGGCCTGGCCCGAAACAGGAAGCGCTGTGAAACGTGTCTCCAGAAGTTTCTGTGTCCACCTTGGGCTCCGTGCACATGGCTGGGGGTCCACAGATGCCCTCAGATTCTCCGCCAGGAGGGACCCGCTCCAGGCCTGGGGAAGACACGGTCTGGGGGAACGCAGGAGCCCACCTGTGTCACGTCGTGGGCGGCCGCAGCCCCCAGCACAGACTGGCACATCACACGGCGGGCCCTTGCCCCGGTCCTAGAGGCTGATCTGAGGCCCAGGCGGGCAGGCTGCTGCCCCAAGGCCTCTCCCTGGCTGGGAGACACGGCTGTCCTCTGCTCATCTGTCCGTCCCTCCTAGGACATGGTCCGACAGGTATAGGGCTCCTCCCCTGGACTGCCCTTTAACCAGATCCCCTCTGTTGAGGCCCCGTGTCCGCCATCTCATCCTGGGGGCCCAGGCTTCCACACACAGACACCAGGGAGACCATTCAGCCCACAAGACCATCTTTTGTTGGTTTTTAAGTCCATACAGAGGCGGAGTGAAGCTGGTGACCACGGGGGTTAAGCCCCGCCTCGCAGAGCTAGGCGTGTTTCGGGGGCCATGGGAGGCAGCCGACTGGGACCCTGCAACAGCCCCCAGGGGCAGGATGTGCAGCCAGGAGGGCACTGGTGTCCCTGAGTCTGCAGGCTTTCAGGGGTACGTGGATTGTTGTTTGTGATTTGGGAAAGGACACGTCAGAGTCACTGTGTGGTTTAGTGGCCGTGAGGGCAGTCAGCCCCGTGGGGCCACGCCAGGGCCCCAGGCCCCTCATCACCCACCCAGCAGCCCCCTGCCCGCTGCTAGGGACTCATCCAGTCTGGGCTGTGGTGGGTTCGGGAACCTGTTCCGGTTCATGGAAACCCTCCTGAGCTGGGCCCAGGGTCCTCTGTCGGTGAGCGTGGTGGAGGCGTCCGGACGAGCCGTGGATGGCCAGCTCACCCCAGACCCCTCCGCCTTCCCTCGTGGCTGCCCCGCTGTGGTGGGGGGTGCTCTGCCCATGGGGTCCCCAGCTGGCCACCCCAGACCACTTCTCCAGAGCCAGCCTGAGAGGGGGGCCGGGGGTTTGTGGAGGAGGGCTGTGCAGGTGGAGGTTGGGTCACAGGGCTCTGGAGGGGGCGTTAGCCTCGGGCTGCCCCCAGGGCAAGGGGAGCAGGGTCTCCTTACCCCTCCCGGCCCCAAGTGCCTCCCAGCCCAGACAGGAGCCCCGTGCTGGTGGCTGGAGCCTGCGCGTGCCCGGGGCCCCTCAGTGGGGGGAGGGGTCTGCGGAAGCCATCCCTCTGGCAACCTGGTTGTCCCGCCTGCTGGCCGCTTCTCCGGGACAGGACCCCCAGCACCGGTGCAGAGCCGGCAGGTGATGTGGACGTCACGGCCCACAGCTGTCTCGGTGGAGGAAGTTGTTCCCTCTAGGGGATTTTGAGGGGGATTTCCAGCCAGGGACCAGCTTTTATTGAAAGTGCTTTAATGGGTCTAAAAGGTCACTCCTTTAGCAGATGAGTCACTTTGGAGGAGGGAACAGCCACAGCATCTTCGGGTCCCAAGCTGGGCCCTGGCACGGTGGTCGCACAGGGCCGAGTCGGGCTGCCGAGGGAGGCCGCAGGTGAGCCCCCTCAGCCCGGCGCTTGCTGCCGGTGGCCAGGCCCCAGGTCTGGGTGGTCACTTCTGCTTGTCACCTGGGCCACGGAGGCCCAGATGTGCATGTTTCTGCTGTGTCTGACATTCGATTTGGTGAGCTCCTGCCCTCTCCCCCCACCACCCCTGCAAAGACTGACAGCAGGAAGGACAGCGCACGCCAGGACGGTGTGGCGCCCCCGAGGCGTGTCCCTGTGGGTGTCTGGCAGGGAGAGTGGACGTTGGCCTCCAGCCCGAGCTCTGGGGCTTGGCCCGTGCTCCCCGTCGTGAGGCTCCCAGGAGGCCATGCTGGCTGCGAGCGTGGGCAGTGGGCAGCCTGCCCCTCCTGGAGGTGGAGGTGCCACTTCCTGTCCCCATAGAAAAGCCTGTAGTTAACCCAGATGGTTCCTCTGGTCCCAACGAGGATGAGCCCACCAAGGCCAGTGCGTGGGGACGGAGAGGAGGGAAGGCCCGTCCGGGGTGGCCTGTGAGCGGAGCGGCCCTGCCCGGGGCACACGGGGACGCTCGCGGACCTGGTCACTGTGGCATGCTGGGCAGCTCGTGTCCAGGCCCAGTGCACTGTCGCCGTTCTTCCTGACGAGTGAGCAGCCCCCGGCGCCTTCTCAGGACCCTCATTTGAACAGACGGTGGGGTGGTTTGCAGCTTCTCCTGGTTAAAGTAAAGTGGGGGTGGCGCCTGGGGGGGCCGCGTTGGTGGAGCCTCTGTTGGTTTCGGCTCAGGGTGGTGGGATCCAGCCCCGCGTCGGGCTTGTCCCCAGTGTGAAGTCCGCCTGGGTTTCTCTCTCCCTGGCCTCCACTCCCGCTGTCAGTCGGTCTTTAAAACGATGAAAACTAAATGAGGTTACAAGCAACATTCTGGTCCCGGGACTGCTCCTTCCGGGCACTTTCTCAAACGGGTCACGGAACCAAGGCCAGGGGCGTCGACCCCCACGTTGCTGTGCAGAGTCTTGGGGTGGGAGCTGGGGTCTCATGGATGCTTCGGGGCCCTCCCACTGCATGGCCTCGGGCAGGAGGGTCCCCAGGGCCTTCCCTGGGGGCTTCTGTGGCGAGATGCCCTTCTCCTGGGAAGCCCCACTCACGGCTGCCTCGGCTGTGGCCGTGGCGGTGGCCGTGGCCGGTGGCTGATGGTGGGAGTCCCCACAGCGAGTTCCCTCTGCACTCCCTGGGCTCGGCTGTGTCTTGGGTAGAGGGTCCTGCCAGGTGCTCAGCACGCTCATGGGACCTCCCCTGGACGGGTGGGTGGCCGGTCGGTAGGGGAAGGTGGGCTTAGCTCTCAGAGCCCAGGGCGGCAGCTGGGTCAGAACCCGGGCTGAGCGGAGCGTGGCTTCAGCAGGGGGGCCGTCACCGCGTGTGTCACGGCCCACCTTCCTGCTGACGCGGGGCAGGTGGGAGCACCCAGACCCGGGTTGTGGGAGGCGCTCGGCACTGTGGGGCTCCTGGGGCCTCTCTGGAGGTGCAGGCGGCCATGCCAGGCCCTGGCCCTCCACGTCCCTTCTCCCTCAGACTCATTCTGGAAGCTTCTGCAGACCAAGGTGCCTGACAGCAGGAAGACAGCTCCTCCGACCCCTCCTGACCCGCATCCCCACTCTCCGGTACGCCCCTGCCCTGCGTGCTCCTGCCACCTCCAAACCCAGCCTCAGCCCTGGCCCGGTGTTCACCGCGTGTGTGCCTTTGTGGCAGGGAGAGACTCGACGTGTTCCTCCTCCTTGTGTGACTCGACGTGTTCTCACCTCTAAGCTCGCATCTCCGCACGCTGGGCTCCGCCTGGGGCTTTGGGGTCTGTCCCTGTGGAGTCCCTCACCCCCACCCCCATCCAGCCGCGTCCAGCCGCGCCCCCTTGCCCCAACACCGCGAGATGTTGCATCCCCAGCACCTCCACGCCCATCTCCGCCGCCAGGAGTCCCACGTGCCTCCCCCTGCCAGGCCCGGGACAGGCGGGGAACCTGCACCCCATTTGCTCGCAGCAGGAGTTTGCCGGGGGTGACCGCTGAGTGCACATGTCCTGGCCCATGCCGGGGTCCCGGTGGTTCCTCACGGACGATGTCCATGCCAGGCCTCCTGTCCGGCCCCCGGAGTGTGGCCCTCAGACCACGCACTGTCCCTGTCTGTGGGGCACAGACCCTCTCTGCTGCCTGATCGTGTGCCCGTAGAGCCGCCGAGCTCAACCCACAGGGAGCCCGGCCTGTGCACGGGGCTCAGACCCAGGACCACACCAGGGCTGTCTGTCCTCAAAGCCGTGCCATGACCCATTGGGAGTCACCTTGGGGCTGTCCCTCCTGGGAGCCCTGTCCCCTCTACCCCTCCTGGGCTGGGGCCACCTGGCTCAGTGGGGCCCCCGAACTTGTGGGGGCAAAGGGACATGTCAGCCCCTACGGTTTCCAGGGTCTGCCTCTTCCAGCGACCCCCTGCCCTGCACCCCACAGCATTGGGTCACCCCGTCGGTGCTGGGTGTCACGCAGACCCCTCACACTGTGCATCTGTCCTGTCCCTTTGCCGCTGGAGGACAGGGTGTGTCCAGAGGGGCAGGGAGGCCCTTGCTGCCTGGGGACAGCCCCGGGGTGAGTGGGTGGGGCAGCAGGGGCCCCTCAGCAGGACAGCGATGGGACAGCAGCCACGAGGGCACCCCGCCTGGTGGGCAGCATTTGCCTGGCTGACCCCACGCCCCCGCACCGGGCACCCTGCGTGTGGTCCTGGGGCTGTGACCCCTCCTCCAGGGTTGGGGCGAGCCAGGGGAAGGGCCCAAGTCCCCCTACAGAGAAGTGGGAAGAAACCCCGGAACATCTGGAACGGGGGTGCCTGACTTCGCCCGTCCCAGGCCCGTGTCGGCCCCTCTCGGACCTGAAAGTCTGAGGCCACGGTCTCAGGAAATATTCAGGAAGTTCTGGGAGGCCTGAATTTCAGGATGACTGAGCGGGCAGCTGTCGGCCTGGGACGGAGGGGAAGTCCCTCCACCCCAGCCCCGCGGCCGCCCGCAACAGGAGCGGCGAGGGGCCCCGTCCCCTTCCAGTCCCTCCCCACGCGCAGGGGTGACGTGCCTGGGGTGTCTGGGTCTGAACTCAGGAGACTGTCCCCACGCTTCATTGTCAAGACGATTTCCTGAACCGGTTCCGCTTGCGGCCGATCCGCGTCGGGCCAGTTTGGCCGTTGTAAACGCCCATTTCCGTGGGTCTCAGCCCCTTCACGCCGTCGGGCAGCGTCCCCACTGCCCGCGTCCAGGCCTCTCCAGCTCCCCGCAGAGCCCTGGCCCAGGAGGTGACGCCCCCCACCCACCCCGTGCCCTCTGTCCAGCCCTCGCGCCCCCGGCGGCCTCCGGGGAGTGGACCACAGTGCACGTGGCCTTGGGAGCCGGCGTGTCTCCCTCCAGGCGGCCCTCGAGGCGCCTCTGAGTGGCAGCAGGGGCCGGGCCTCGTCCCCCGTGAAGGCTGACACTCCGTCACGGTGCAGCGGGCCTCTCCCTTCTCCCCAGACGCCCCGTGGGCTGTTCCCCGCATCCCGGCCGCCGCCACGAGGGACGCTGCTGAAGGCTGGGCCGTGCGGACGCGTCTCTGAGATCTGCTTTCGCTTCTGGTGGAGGAACGTGGGGTTTCTGGGTCACAGGCCAACGGCGCGTTAGGTGTTTGAGGAACCGCAATGGTGCATCCACGGCGGCTGGGCCGTGTGCGGCTCCACGCTCTGCGCAGCGGCCATCCGCACGGTGTGTGCAGCGGCCGTTGTGCCATGTGTGCCGGAAAGTTCAAGGCCGGGGGGCGGCGAGCACCCGCACCTTCTCCCCGAGAGAGCCGTGAGGGCCTCCGCTTTGCCTCTCACCCTCCCGGCGCGTCCATCGGTTTGGACCTGCTGTTGGGGAAGCTGTGGACATTCGCACACTTGTCCTGGGCTGAGGGGACGTCCTCACGGGCTCCCTGCTGTAGAACTTCCGCAGGAGAGCCTGTGGCCCTGGATCTGCTGCTCCCTGGATGCCTCCTGGTCCGCAATGGCTCCCAGTGTGTCTGGGCCTGGACCCCACTCCCGAGGACGTACCCTTTGCTGCAGACGGTGACCCACACTCTGGGTCCCGCTGCCCCTCGGGGTCCCCGGCTGGCCGGCCGGCCCCTCCCCGGCTTCCTGTAACCTGGGAGGTGGGTCTACAGTGGCTGGCCCCATCCTTAACCGGTGCTGCGGGTGTTTGCTCCCAGCGGGCAGGTGCCGGGCGTGGGACCCCAACTCTGGCCTCCAGGCCGCGTGCTGTGACCCCTCCCTGCCGCAGCCCCT
Organism: Mustela nigripes; assembly: GCF_022355385.1. Lineage (NCBI taxonomy): Eukaryota > Metazoa > Chordata > Mammalia > Carnivora > Mustelidae > Mustela > Mustela nigripes. The sequence continues at coordinate 217,416,605 of NC_081558.1, forward strand.
AGTGGCCCCTCCCGGTGGCCTCTGCTCCCCCTCAGTCCCAGGATGAGGCGGGGATCACAGCAGGGGCCGCGGGGGACCGAGTTCTGGGCTTGTGGGCACCCTGGTGACTGGCTGGCCTTCCTCCGCGAGGAAGAGTCCCCCCTTCAGGTTCCTTCTTTCCAGCCTCTTGCTTTTCTGGGTTGGTTCCCGATTTAGATTTAATAAAGCAACTCTCTGAGTTTTTATTCCTTCAGGGTGTTAGAGGCGAACCCCAGCCCTGATTCCGGGCAGAGCTCAGCGCGCCCTCGGCTCCACTCCGAGGTGGCCGTCGGGCCCATGCCAGGTGCCTGGCACCCTCGCTCCCACCTCACCTGGCCCGTTGCGGGCCTGGATTCGCCGCTTCCCCGGGTCCTTCCGCGGACGCTGAACATCCGGTCCCAGGCAGCCCACATGGGCCGGGCGGCGCACCCTCCGGATTCTCCAAGGGCCCCGCGGCTGTCAGGCACGGGACGTGCAGCGGAGGCTTCTGGACCCTGGCGAGCACCCGATGGTTTCCGTGTTGAACCTCACGCCGGCAGGGCTGCAGACCCCACCGTGGTGTATCTGGGCGCCTCCATCACATTCTGAAACTCTCGGTTTCTAAGAAAGTTGCCGTATTACTCAGTCGCCGGGTCTCTGGGAGGCCTGGTTCCGCAGCCGCAGCCCCGAGCCTGGCAGGTTTCCTCGAGCTCCTGGGCCCGGCTCCTCCCCTGCCGCCCCTGCCAGGGCCGCCAGCCCAGGGCACACGCGTGGTGCACGGACACGCGTCTCAGCAGGTGTGTTAGTGGCTGGGGATTATGGAAATTTAGCTGTTTCCTCGAAGTACCAAGAGCAGTACCTTGCATATGGACTTTCTTTTTTGAACCTTGAAACTATTTTGACTCAGCCCCTGCTCAGCCCCTGCGGGTGTAGGGCACCCCCGCGCGTCCATCAGCCTGTCACCTCCTCCCTGTCCTGCGAAGCTCCCACACAACGGGCAGCAGCCGCGCCACCGGCTCCCCAGGCTGGTGGCTGCCACACGCGTGCTCCGGGGGCTCCCTTGGGTCCGTGCACAGAGGCAGCAGGCCCTCCCGGGGTCCCGGGCTCTCAGCTGCCCTCATGGGGGCTGGCGGTCGTGGGAGCGCGTGTCCACGACTGCCCGGCTGCCCACCCGGCCACATCCGCCCCTCTGGCCTCCTCGGTCTGTGTTGACAGGAGCACGTGGGTGGCCTGGGCTTTCCTCCCCCAAGCTGCTGTCCTTTGGGGGCATTTCCTGAGTCGGCCTGGCCTGGCGAGGGGCCGCTTCACTCTGTGCGAGCTCCGTTCTCCACGCTGTGTGGCCCCGGGCGGGCTGCCCAGCGGTCGGGGCCTCTGCATCCTTGCCTGTGAAGTGGGGAGAGTGAAGAAGCTATTTCCGGAGGCGCCGGGAGGTCAGGGCAGGTTAGTCCAGGGCGGCAGGCGCGGGGTGCAGACGGTGTCGGGACGTGACACGTGGCCGGGTTGTCAGCAGGCTCCAGAGAACAGGGCCGGGTCCCCCGTCCCTGCCCGCGAGCGGACGCCACCCTGGGCACAGGCGGGAGGGGCAGGCAGGTGCGCAACGTCGAGGAGAGGCGCCCGGAGGCTGAGGCACAGGGCGGTCGTGGGGCCGGGGGCTGAGCTCTGTCGGAGGCCCTGGGGCGCTGCCGGGGGGCCAGAGCGCGGAGGACATGGTGGAATGGCATCTGGAGTGTCCCTTAGCGGCTGTGGCGGGTCGCCAAGCTGCGGTGCGGGAGGAGGGGGCCCGCTGTGGCCGGCGGGGCCGAGAATGCCAGCCGGCAGAGATGAGGGGCGCTGGGCCGCTCGTTCCGGGGGTGATGGGGGTTGGGTGCTTGCCAGGGTACATCTGAGATGACACTGGGGCCTGGGAGGCCAACTTTGGAGTCTTTCCTGGAAGAGAAGCAGCAGTGGGGCGTGTGGGAGGGGGTGGCCCCAGCGGGTTGGGGGCCGGAGGTCAGAGAGGACCCCATGTCCCGGGCCCAGTGGGAGAGGATACTGCAGTGGGGACTCTGGTCGGTGCAGTCACTTTGGGAGAGCACACGTGTGTTCCGTGTGGGCCCCGCTTGTCTGGGGGTCCCCGACCTCAAGGGCAGGGACTAGAAGGCTGGCTGTCTGCTGTGGGGCCGGTGGAGCGGCTTCGGGAGGCCCTGCCTGGAAAAAGGAGGCACATGCAGGTCAGGCAGCATCCGAGGGCAGCCTGGGGCGGGAACTAGCTGCCCACCGCTGCCGGCCTGCAGCGGGGTGGCCGGGAGGCCCCGGCTTCCTCTCCCCTGAGCTCAGCGCCCCGAAGGTGGGGGGCTCCGCCCAGGGGTCCAGCGCCCCTGTGCCCTTCTATGCCCCCTTCTCAGACCCCGCGCTCCCTTCACGATGATGACCCCAGGCGTGAGGGTCTCAGGAGAGTGAGAGCGCATTCGCAGACGTGGACAGGAAGCCCTGGTGCACCAGCGCCCCGCGCCCCAGCCGTGGCCCCTCATGCCACGCTGTCTCCGGAGCCCCCAGGACTGAGCCAGGACGCGGGAATGGGTGGCTGCTGGCACTGGTGCGTGAACTTGACTGGGCTTCTGTGCTGGGATCTGGAGTGAGGTCTCACGGCCCGCCCTGTCCTCACCAGCGCCGACCAGCCTGGGGCACAGCGGGCAGGGCTGGGACCTCTGGTGCAGGGCAGCGGTGGGGATGGAATGGACCGACTCCACGGGCCTCCTTCACTCCAGGTGCTGTCGATTCTAAGTAAGGCCAGGGTGTGGCCCCTCCCCTTGGGGCACCCCTGGGCCTCTCTTCCCCTCTCGGGGTTCCCTGCCTCTAGACTTCTCTGCGCCCCCACCCAGGTTCCTGCGCCCTCCCCAGCTCAGAGCCCCTCCCTGCACGGCCGCCTGCCCGACCCGACACGCTCCCTCCTGCACCCGCCGGCGGGGCAGCGAGTGACCTGGAGCGCCAGAGCCCTGCGCACGCTGTGCCCTGCTCTGCGACTACCCTCCTTCCCTGGCGGGTCCTCCTGCCTGCAGGGTTGGGGTCGCTTCCCAGACAGTGACCTGCCTGCAGGGTTGGGGTCGCTTCCCAGACAGTGACCTGCCTGCAGGGTTGGGGTCGCTTCCCAGACAGTGACCTGCCGTCTGGGGCCTGGTCACCCTTGTTTTGCCTCCTGCCCCTCGCTGGCCACAGCGAGTCTGCTGTCCCCTGGCCCCACGGGCCAGCCCGCGTTCCGGAAGGTCACTGTATGACCGCGGGCTGGCCGCACACGGGCAGACGAGTGCCGTCCCTGGGGGGGAGGCCTGTGCTGATGCAGGGATGCCGCGCTCTCCTGCCCTGGGCGCTGCGGGAGCCCACGGCTCCTCGGGCCTGACCTTGCCCGGCCTGGCCTGAGGCCAGTTCTCCCTCGCCGACTGTTCTCTGGGAATTTCCTGGTCAGAGTCCTCGCCACAGACACAGTCCCTGGGGAAACCCCGTGTGAAAGTGCAGTCACCAGGTCGGCGGCGAGAGTGCAGGCTCCAGCAGGACCAGGAGGGTACACCTGGCCTCCTGGGAGGCACAAGCAGGTGTCTCTTCACGCCCGGGGTGGGGTGCGTCACACTCTGAAGGGCCATCCCTCGAGGCCATGCCCCGCCCTGCCTGCATGGGGACCTCGACCTCTTCGAGCTCAGAGCTCTGATCTCCAAGCACCTTTCTGCTCCAGGGCCTTGGCACGGGCTGTCCCCACGCCTCCTCCCCCGTGCAGGGCCTGTGCAGGGAGAGGCCTAGCACAGCATGGACGGCCGTCTTGGGCTCGTTGGATGAAAGTCGGTTTAAAGCCCCACAGACTCCTTGAACTTGAAGGAGCAAAGGAAAGGCCATTGGGGGATGGGAGAGAGACTCTGGTGGTGAAGGGTCTGGGAGGGCTGACTTAGGAGGCTTACAAGGCTCCAGGGGCGCCGTGAGGCCAGGGCTGAGGGGAGGAGGGCCCAGCACGTCTCCCGCACGCGTGTCTGGCTCTCCAGGAGCTGTCCCCGGAGCGGGTCCCTAGGGGCCGTCACAATGGCTGGAGCCCAGGATTCCATCCTGTTCTGTTCCATCGCCTTGCCCTGACCCCAAATATCCCTGCTTCTAGGCCCCTTTCCACAGGGGCCTCTGGCTCCTGGAAGGTACCTGCAGACCCTGTTGCCTCAGGAACGTTCTGGAAGGTGTGAGGCAGGTGGGGCTCCAGCGCCCCGTGCTGGGGCATGCAGGGTACCCCTTGCCTCTTCTTGGGCAGCCCAGCCGCCAAGGGCCCCTCTCCCGGGAGCCACACTAGGTGCTGCCTGTCAGACTCTCGGGTTCTCAGGAGAGAGAAATCCCCTTTCCTGCTTGGGCTAAACTGAGCCTCGTGGAAATGTCGGGCGGGAGTGGGGCTCCGTGGGGACTTTCCTGGGAAGCGACAGGGGACTTGCCCTGGCTTTCCATTTCTCCGCGTGGGAGCCTGACCCTGAGACAGGCCTGGCTGGGAGGAAGTGAGCTGTGGGCGGCACCGAGTGGAGGGCAGAGGGCAGCGTCCTGCCCCGGCAAACCCTGCAGCCAGACACGGGCCGTAAACCAGGGGCGGGCACCCCGCCACCTTGCTGGCCAGAGCGCCCTGTGCCCTGGGCTGGGGTCAGCGAGGCTGGAAGGCGGGGCCGTCCACGGGGTGAGGGCTCTGAATCCCGCCCGGCAGCTGGTGCTTCCCCACTCCCGGGACAGGAACAGGCTGTTTCCTCCACAGACCCCACAGCCTCTGGGTGCTGGGATGGGTCTGAGTGGACAGTGGGCGCCCCGTACTCCGTCCCCGCTGTGGCATGGGCCTCCCGCTCCTCCACGCGTCTAACCCCAGGGCGCACCCCGCACCTGGGACCAGGGAGGAGATACATTAGTGGCCTGGGCAGGTTCTCTGGCCCCATGGAAAGTGGGTCTCAAGCCCCTGGCAGAGGACAGCTGGACGACCAATGCTGTGGGGGCCTCACTCAGGCGAGGAAGGCCCCTGACTCCCATTCAGCCGTAGGGCACGTCGCCTCCTCCTGAGGCAGCCTCCCCTTGGGGCCAGGAGCGCGATGTGTCACCATTAGAGGGACACCGTTGGATTCCCGTGAGATGACCAGCTCGGGAGGAACTCGGAGGACGCGTCTTTACACCTGCCTGTGGGAGACCCCGTGTGCTCCCGGGGTGGCCCAGCCGAGCCAGCTCCAGGCCGGGTTCCCACCTGCCCAGTGCTGCCCCCACCGGTGCCCGGGGCCGTCCGTGCTCCAGCCCCGCAAGTCCTGCGTGTCCTCCACGTGCGGGTTTTCCCACGCGGCTCTCCACGGGGCTCCCTCGGGACGGGAGCCAGGAGCAGCCGGCCGGGCTGCTGACTGCCAGGCCCCAAGTGGAAGGTGTGTCCCTCCGAGCACAGCGTGTGCTCCCGTGTGGGGCTGTGACAGGAAGCCCGGTGTCGCCCATGCTTCGGGACAGCGTCCCCAGATCAAACCCACAGCAGCACTAAGTGACAGCTTCACTTCGGCATCGAGGTTCAGAGCCGTGAAGAGGTGGGCGGGAGCCGTGCACGTCCGCACGGGTGGTCAGACCTCACAGCGGCGACCGGGTTCGCCCCGTGCACCTGGATGCTGCCTGCACGCCCGACGCCGTCCCGCCAGCCGGGGACGCACGGGCCCTTCCCTGGGGTGAGGGCGGCCGGGAGGTGTGCTGAGTGCAGAGGGAGGGGCCGGACCTTCATTTGGGTTCCTGGAGAGGGGAAAACACCTCACATAAGAAAGCTGGCATGTGCCGGCTTGAAGGGGCGGGTGTGGCTGTGGCTAATCTCTCCCGTTATTTTATGGCCAGAAAGAAGATTCTGGTATGAGCCTTGGTATGGACAAAGAGGAACCAGAAGGCCCCCGTCCTCACCCACCCCACGGCCACCCCCGATGTCCGTCTGGCTCCAGGAAAGGGAAGGCAGGTGGCCAGTGCCGTGTGCTGGACAGTAGCTCTCCTGACCCAAGGCCACCGAGGCTCGTTGGGGTCACCTGCCTCTGCAGAATTATGAGCGTCTGTTCACGTTTGTGTGGGTGGATGGATTCGCGGCGGGACTGGAGAGAGCAGCTCCGTTATGCAGAAACAGAAACTCGTCTCTGGGAAGGAAGCTTGTGTATTTGGACCCTGGCCTGCGGCCAGGTAGCAGGTGCTGGAGAAAGTCTGGGTTCTGCAGCCTGGCGGGCGTCTGGTCTGGAGGCAGTGCCCGCAGCCCCGGTCAGTGCACCCCCTGTCACAAAGAGCCACAGGCACACGGGCACCCCACCCTCCCCACCTACCTGGAGTCCAGCTCCTCTCCTGGAAAATTCCTGGGCCTCGGGTGGCAGCCAGGATGCCCAGGAGTGGCTGGGGAAGGTGACCTGCTGGCCCCCGGTGCCCCAGGTCGAGAGCAGAGCAGATGCTTTCCCATCCCCCACCAGCTAGCACACCCTAGAGTGTCCCCAGGCTCACGTCCTTGGGGAGCCCGAGGTTTGCAGCACTGGAATGTTCTCCCTCGAGCTGGCCCTGGGGGGCCGGGTTGGAGTTTCCCCGGGCAGCCTGGAGAAAGTGAACACGGGTGGGGCTTGCCGGGAGGGAACGGGCTGCGCAGCGGCCGGGCGGGTGACGGGCGGCAGGGACTGCCCGCCGCTCCCCGTGGCCTCTGGCCAAGATGCACGACTTTCTCCAGGCGAGTGTCCAGAGGTCTGACACCAGACAGAAACACCGCGAATGTACTTGACGCCGCTGCGTGGTGCATTTAAAGCCCATAAAATGTGCATTTCCTGATTTGTGTGTTAGCACGGCACGAATAAGCAGACGGGAAGAACCCACACGGGCTTTTTCACTCCGCCCGCGGGCAGAGGTCCAGCGCGGCCGGCCCGTGCTCCGTTCGCCAGGCTGGGGCTGGTGCGGCGGGGTCCAGGCGCTGGGGCGGGGGTGCCGTGGGCCTGCTGCTGTCCTGTCCCAGGGCCGCCCTCAGGGCCCTGCCTCCAGCCAGCACGGGGCGCGCAGAAGCCTGCCTGGCTCTTCTGTGCCTCCCGGAGACGGCTGTGCCCTTGCGGGCTTCGGTGGGGAGGCCAGGCCCGCCGGAGAGCCTCCCCCTGGAAGGGCGGCCGGTTCATCACCGACACGCGTCTTTAGGACCCTTTGGCTGCAGGCCGCGTGGTCGTGGGAGTGACGTGGGTGGAGATGATCCAGGTGCCAGCCTGGATCTAGCCTGGAAGTCCGCCTGCCCCGGCCCTTTGAAGCCGGGGACTTGTCGGCTTGCTGCCCGGCCGCCAGCGCCCTGCCTCTGCAGTGTGTCTCGGAAGCGACGGGCACCGGTCACCTGCAGAGCTGTTGGATGTGGGTGCTGGCTGCCGGGCTCCGGACGCCGCACGCGTGTGCATCTGCGTGTGCATCTGCGTGTGTGTCTGTCTGTGTTGGGGGTGGGCAGCCCGCCTGGCCTTGCACACACACGTGCCCCTCCCCGCCAGGCAGCAGAGGAGCTCAAGGGGCTCCTGAGCCCTCGACCCTGCTGAGCAGGGGAGAGCTGAGAGCTTGGGCAGGGGTAACCGGGGAGGTGGAGCTTGCCTGGACCCCAACATGCCCCTGGAGACCTGCCCCCTTTCCCCACAGGGAAGGCAGGGCAGGAGGTTTCCTGGAGACACGGGCCTCACAGGGCCCACATCCCAGTCGTGCCGCGCACGGTCCTGCACCTCCCTGCCCCGGGCTCATCTCCCGACAGGCGGGGCCTCTCTCTCTGGAAGCCGAGTGAGCAGGGGGTGCTTCTGTGGGGCCGTGCGCCCGCTCTGTGCCAGGGTTTTCAAACTGGAGCCCCTGACGGGACAGGCACCATGTGTGGGTGTGGGGATCCCGTGGCACACCGCCCGGGCCTGGGACTGCGGCCGGGAGACCCCAGCAGTAGGGCTGGGGCCCCAGATGGGCGTCGCCAGAAGAGGGGAAGGGCAGTGAGGGCCAGGTGGCCGATGGGGAAGGTGCCCGGGTGCCCAGCACTGACCCGGAGCCGTGACTGGTTTCCGGCCGAGTGTCTCTGGTGTGGACGCCGGATCAGCTTTCTTCCAGAGATGCTGAGAGGGAGGGAGTTTATGGGGCTTCTGACACCGGTCGCTTCGGGCACAGGGCTGGGTTCTGGCGGCATCACGCTCCTCCTTTGGGAAGGAGGTGATGTATTCGTTTCCACTTGAGTCACCGGGTCCGTTTCAGGGCCTCACCTGAAATCCCCAGTTGGTCCTGAACCTGGGCTGGAGCCCGGGCGGGCGAAGACCACATCTTGTCTCCCCTCGGGGACTGGGGGCAGGGCTCCTCAGGCTGACGCCAGCTGCTGGGCGCTCTCACAGCACGGTTCGCCTGGAGTCTGCGACGGGACGCCAGCAGCAGCAAACCTGGCCGTGGGCACAGCTGGCCCGTCGCTGGCGCGGCCCGGACACCACGCCTCCGGGCTCAACGGCGACCGTGCGTGTGGGCTGGGTCGAGTCCCCCCTCGCAGGGACGGGCTGAAGACGATGGTCTGGGCCGTGCGGGAGGTGAACGCGAACCAGAGGTCAGACGTCACGGAGGGACTCAGCTTGGTTTAGTTGAGTGCGATGGTGTTCTTGGGCCTCGAGCGAGACGTTTGTAGTTTTGGCAAATGTACACCCGGCATCTCGGGGACGGATGGAGGCACGAGCAGCGTCGGGCGTCCGGTTCTTCAGCCGTTCTGCTTCTCCGCCCTTCATCGTGGGCCACTGAAGACTCACACACCACGGCCCGCGTGGGGCCCCAGCATAAGCCTGGCCGGTGTGATCTCAGCTCAGCCTGCCTGGCCGGTTTGCCCGCCACCTTGGAGGGGCAGGAGAGGACGGGGCAGAGGGGTCGTCTCTGAATGACCATCCCAGGGTGGGCTCCGAGCCCAGGAAGGCCCGCCGGCCCCCTGCCTCGGGCGTGTGGCCTGGAGCAGAGGAGGGATGTGAGAGGGTCCAGGGAGGCGTCCCCGGGATCGGCCTGACTTTGTGCCTCACCACGCCCTTCTGATCCCCTGGGCGCTGGTCCCCACCCTCCCGCTGCCACGGCCGCCTCTGCTGACCCCCGGCTCAGGCCTCCCGTCCCGGGGCCTGCATCTCGGGGTGTCTGCACTCTTCCTCTTGCCTCTGCTCCTTCTCGGCGCTGGTGGCGTCCTGCTCCCAAGCTGCGCTCGCACTGCTGGCGTGGACGCGGTTTGGTGTTAGTGTGCGGAGACCGGACACGGCGCGGGGACCGCTGACTCGGGAACGCTCCTGTCTGCAGGCACACACGGCTCCCCCGGGCTGTCTTCATGGGGTCACGTTTTCCTAAATTAGAGGAGGCTTCCCGTCTCTCTCTGTGGCCGTGTTTATGCAGGATGGAAACGGCTCTTCAAGAGTTACACGTGGTCCCGGCGGGCTGGTCCTCAGCCCCGCTCCTAGCTTCTCCCGTGGAAGCCGAACTTCAGTGTACTTCGATGGCTGAGCCTGGCAATTCCTATTTTGCCAGTAAAGCAGCCTTTCGCTCCCGATTTTCATGAGGGTGGGCTTGACTGCCTCATTTCAGCCGCAAGTCCTGGAGCAGCTCTGCGGCCAGCCTGGGCTCCGCGGTCCCGGGGACCCAGGTGCGATGCTCACAGACGTTTTCGGGAGGGCGAGGCAGAATCTTCGGTCCCGTGCGGTGCCGCATGATTTACTTCTGATACGGCCGTGTTCCCGCGCAGGTACCGATCCCGGCCACCCCCAGGGGGATCTTCCTGGTGGAGCTCAGGACCCGCAGGCGCCGCTGGCCTTTCCTTACCCTGGTGGCCGGGGATTGGCTCTTTATTTAAGTGAACGTCCGTTACTGCTCTAAGTCCCCGGTAATCGGATGCATTCGTTTCTCCTCTTAGGCACTTCAGACCCTACAAGAAACAGCAGCAAACAAACCAATCGTCCAGACACTTACGTGGAACTTTTTAATCTTATAAATGAGCTTTTAGCAAATCAAGTTCACTTACGTGTCCTACTGCTTGACGGACGCACATTATGAAACGGTTCTTAGCTTAAACTCCCGACTCTCCCAGCAGGAACGGGCTATTCCCGCCCTCGAGTTTAACCAGCCTCGAGACGAGCCTCGAGATCGCCACACGAGCACCGCCGATCTGGTGCGTCGTTCCCAGGAGGCCTCCGTGGGCGCGGCGCGATGTGTCTGTGGAGAATTTGATGGACCGTCGAGCTTAACGTGTCTGTCACAGAAATACGTCGCAGTCACTTGCAGGCTCTTCATTCTTCAGGTGGCGGCAGACCGTACGGGACGCGAATTCACCGTGCTCGCCACTTCTCGGCGCACAGCCCAGCAACAGGAGCACGTTCGCAGGGTTGCGCAGCCGTTCCCGCTGCCCACCTCCGGGACCCTTCATCTTCCCAGAGTGGAGCCCCGTCCCCGGGAAACGCCGACTCCCCAGCCCTCCCCAGCCCTCCCCAGCCCCCGGCAGCCACTGTCTTACTTTTGTCTCTGCGCCGACGCCTCCGCGTCCCTGAGATACGTGGATCACACAGGATTTGTCATCTGGTGACCGGCTCGTGGCACGCAGCCTCGGGTCGTCCAGTCCCTCACATTGTGGCAAATGTCAGGACGTCCTCCTGCTGCGGGACTGACTGCTGTTCGCTTGTCTGCGCCGTCGACCCGGCCCTCTGCTCACGGACCGCGGGGGGTTTCCTTCCACTTTCTGGCCATTGTGAAGAGTGCTGTGTGGCCGTGCGTGTGCACATACATACCTGTTCAACTTCTAGCTTTTGCTTTTCGGGGGGTGTATGCCCAGAAGCGGGATTGCTGGACGACATAGTAGGTCTTTAATTTTTGAGGGGCCCCATCCCGTTTTCCGCTGTCACGCACTCCCTCCAACAGGGCACGCGCGTTCCAACTATCCCTCGTCCTCGCCAACACTTGTGCTTTCCTTTTTCTTTTTCTTTATTTAAAGCTCTTTATTTTTGTGTATACACTTAAAAAATTAATGGACTTTATTTTTTAGGGCTGTTTCGGATTTAAGAGACGCGGAGCAGAAAGAAGAGACAGTTCCCACCTCTCCCTTCTGGGGCCCTTTGGTTTTCTTGTTTTGTGTTGCTTCTTGTTGTTTGCAGAGCAATCCTAGCGGTGTGCAGTGATCTCAGTCGCTTTGGACGTGAGTTTCCCTAGCGATTGGTGATGCGCAACATCTTCTGCTTGTTGCCAGTTTTTGTATCTTCCTTGGAAAAATGTGTATTCAAGTCCTTTGCGCACTTTTACAATCAGGCCTGTGTTGGGTTTTGTTGAATGTTATTAGTTCTTTGTGTGTTCCGGATATCAGCCCCTTATCGGGTCCGTGCTTTGCAAACACTCTCTCTCCTTCTGGGGCTGCCTTCACCGTGTTGATTGTGTCCCCCGACGCTCAGCAGGTTTTAATTCTGACGCAAATCCAACTCATTTATTTTTTCCTTTGATGCTTGTGCTTTTTGGTGTCCTGCCCGAGACATTGCTGCCCCGTGCCACGAAGCTGGCCCATGCTTTTCTCTAAGGGTTCTGTAGTTCGAGCTCCTGCATTTACGTCTGGGCCCAGTGTGAGCCAGTTTTCGTATCTGGTGTGAGCTGAGGGCTCAGCTTCGTTCTCTTGCCCCGGAATGGGCTGGTGGGCTTTTCTGAGAAGAATCATCCGCGTTCCCGCTGGAGATTTCTGTGTTCTTGTTTTGTTCTGCCTCTGGCTGTCCTTTTGGCAGATTGTTGAACTGGGGTCAGAGAGTGCTTAATCAAGACCGTCTGTTCAACCTTGGCTTGAATTTGCGAGCCAGCACGCCTGGGGACAGTCATGCACAACTTCTGATAAACCTCAATTAACAATAAAAACGCGCATGCGGATGGAGATCTAATAGTGTGAGTCGTCCTGGCTGGCAGCGCGCAGCGCACTGGCGGGCCCCGTGGTGATGTGAGGTGGGTGAGGGCCTCGGTCGCGGCCCCGTTGTCACTGTGATGGCACCAGGATTAGCCCGTCCTGAGGCTGGCCACTTGCCACCTCTCCCGCCCACCCCTGCACGGAGCCCACAGTGCTGCCCTCCTGCCCTCTCGCTGAGTCACCGTCCTGGCCGGGACCTGCTGGGCAGACCGTGGACCTCCCTCGTCCGCGACCCCGGCCACACGTACCCCCACCGCCGGCTGTGAGGGAGTCTGAGCTCGTGTGTGCCCATGTGTGTGGACGTGGCAAGCCTGGCTTCCGGCGTCCCCTGGCTTCCGTCCCTCTCGTCGGGCGGCCCCTCGGCTGAGTCATGTGTGGGCTTGTGTGCCCAGCCAGGCCGGTGCTCCTCGAGGGTCAGGGCTCCGCCTGCTGTCCTCCTCGTCCCCGTCTGCGGCTGGTGCCGCCCGGGGCATGTTCCCGGTGCACGGCACCCACGGGAGGCCTGGGACGAGGGTGGGGGCCGGTGTGGACCACATGCACCAGGTAGAGCCCAGCCGGGCCACGCATGGCACTTGCACACTGACGGCCAAGTCGGGGGAACCGCCGACCCGGACGCTTGATCACGCGATGAAGCCTCTGGAAGCCGGGACTTGGACCGGTGGCCCCGTCTGGAAAGGCTGACGGCCACGTGCAGCTCCCTGCCCGGGTAGGGCAGTGAGTCAGAAAGCTCAGTAGCGCTGCCTCCACTGGGGACGGGGAATGTCCCTGAGCCCGGAGACTAGCACCAAGCTGTTCCCCGGGGCCCACCGGTCCCTGTTGCTGGGCCATGTGTCTGGGCCAGGGTCCCCCGCTGGACTGCCTGGCCTCCTTCCCATGACGGGGGGCCGTCTCAGTCCCCAGGTTACCCGGAATGGCTGCCCGGGGCACAGCATACATCTCTGAGCTTGGGGGCCCTGTGGTGTCTCCGGGGAGCGGACAGCTTCTGCGGCCTCGGGGGCCAGGGCAAAGCCTCAGCCTGGGGAATGGGAGACACCCCTCCCCCCGGGACACAGCGCTGAAAGGGATTCGCTGACATGGGCTGGGACACTGGGGTGCCTGACGGGTCCCCAGTTAACAGTATCCGTGCATGAAGGCAGAGCAGGCCCCCGGCCCCGGGTGGGCTGGGGTGGGTGAGTCTGGGCAGAGACACATCAACCCGTGGGCGGCAGTGAGGTACCCCACATCCAGGCACCCCGGCCCCGTGTGGCTGTCCTCCGTCACTTGGCACTGACAACACATCCTCCCCGCGTCATGAGCATTTATGTCCTGGGGGCTTGGCAGCCCTGCTACACAGGGGGACGTTCCTGCCCGCGGCCATCCCCCACCCGCCACTTTCCGGTCACATCGCCCAGGGGGACAGCAGGGCCCGACCAGCTCTCCCACTGCCCGGCTGCATGTTCGCGGTCAGGCCCTGCCCGGTGGGCTTCCTCCCCCCGCCGCCCGCAGCACATGGTGGTCCCTCGGTTCAGTCCCACAGCACATGGTGGTCCCCGATGTAGGACTCACCTGGGAAGGTGACAGGCCCAGCGCCCACAGCGGCAGGTTGTGCCCCAGCAGCCCGAGTGAGGCTTGTCTTGCTCACCCCCTCGCCGCCCTCCACCGCTCACCCGCTGGCCGCTTGTTCAGAAACTTCTAGTCACCATACGCACAGCCGTGGCTCCTCACAGTGCCTCCCAGATGCACAGGCCGCGCCATCATGGTTCGGGACGAGGTGGCCGTGAGCTCACTGTCCACGGAGGACGCTGGGAGCGGCCAGTGCTGCAGCAGACTTTCTCTTCTGCCCCAGAGAGTCCCGGGAAAACCCCAAGAAGCCGGCAGCCGTCCCAGGATGGTTCTATGAGTGGCTCCCTCTTGACTTCTGGTCTGCCTCCTACCCCTGGGGCCTCGGGGGCCTCCCCTGGCCCCTGGGCCACCCCGCAGGCTGGCAGGACCATGGTCCACGCAGGCAAGCCCAGACCTGGGGCTCAGCCCCTGCCAGCTCAGCCAGTGGGAACAGTGTTTCTCCGGTCGCTCCGGGGGGGGGGGGGGGGGGGAAGCAGTGTCCATGGTGATAAGAGGGCCCCTGGCCAGTCCCCCCCGGGAGCCTCCGGCCTGCTGGCACGCGTCCCATCGGGGCTCTGCCAGTGGGTGGGCAGGAAGGCGTGAGCTGCCCCACAGTCCCCTCTTCACTGCTGGGGACACGGGCATGGCCTGAAGGAGGACAGCCACGGTGGCAGGAGAGCTGGTGCCCACCAGGGTAGAGGGTGTCGCCTGCCCCATCCTGCCGGCCTCCCTGGTCCCCCCACACGGGGCCTTGACCATGTGGCTGGCTTCGGCCAATGGGAGCAGCCGCACCCCAGCCAAACCTGTTTGACGCTTCACGTCTTCCTGTACCCGTCCTCCTGGAGAGCCGGTGCCGGGCGACCCTGGAGGGGCCCTCTGAGGCCGGCCATGCCGGCAGGGCTGTGACGGGCCCACAGTCCTCACCTGTCAGCCCAGGATGCCGTGAGCCTGAGATGTTGAGGCCGCTTGTCCCTGCAGCCAGCACTGACCGATAGGAGAACCCAAAGGAAGTTAAACTCGTTCTGAGGGCAGATTCCACTGTCCCGTGACGGGTGGCGACTTGTACGAGGTGGGGGTGACGGTCAGGCAGAAGGCTTGGGGACGCAGCCCAGGGTAGGGGAGCAGGAGGGAGCCTGGAACTCGCATTCAGGTGCCCGGTGGGGCAGAGTGATGGCACGGGGCCTCGGCTTGGCTGGGGGACACTGAGGGGCAGGCGGGGTGTGGACACCCGTTCTCAGTCCCCCCTGGGACAGCGGCTGCCTGTCTCGGGATCGCCCTGCTTCCTTCGGGAGCACAGATCCCCGCCTCCCAGCGCCCCCCAAAATTTGGGGCAGTCACGTGTCGGTGTGCAGACGGTGGGCACAGGGGCAGAAGCGGTACCTGCCCCCTCCAGGCCTGGCCCGAAAGCCCTCCCTAGTCTGAGCCCCATCTGGATCCCACACACCGCCTGGTGTAGACTCTGACAGCTCAGAGCAAAACCTGGGAGCTGCTGGGTGTGACCTCAGGCCTCCCCGGGACACACCTGCCTCGCCTCCCTCCCGTGTCCCGGACGGCACCTCTCCTCCCCCACCCCCTGTGAGCCCTGCGGTGGCCCCCGACTGCCCACGGGATGGAGGGTGGGTGTCCCTGGGGCTGCTGCCCCCTGCGGCCCCAGGTCCCCAGCCGTCCTCGGGCCAGGACCAGCAGCTTGCTTTCGAAACCCTGTGGCTCACAGTCCTGAACCGTGTTGAGAAACTCCGAGCCCCCGCACTGCACTTTCTAAAGTTAACGGCTGCACGAGTAAACCAGGACCCCCCGAATCAAGGCCATTCTCCAGTTCACTGTGGCCAGGACTCCCGGGGATGCGGAGAGGCGGGGGCCAGGGCAGCGGGTGGCGAGCACCCATGGGCTCCAGCTGGTCGGGGGTGCTGTCTGGCTTCCTGTGTGGTCCCTAGAGGCAGCGGGTGCCTTCCTGCCGTGGCTCGGGGCTCAGGGGGCGGGCTGCTGCCGCAGGGGTGCGGGCAGAGCTCTCCGGGTCCCCGGGCAGGCTCTGGCTGCTCTCGCGGCCACCGCGTCTCAGGAAAGCTCACGTAGCTGTGCGGGGGAACGCCGTCAGCAGCTCGGAGCAATTTCCCACGCCCCCTCTTCTCCCCGCAAGGTCTCATTTCCCTTCATCTGCTCCCCAAGGACTTTCTCCCAACACGTTTGTGTTTGAAGATGTTCTTTTCTTGATGGCAGCGGCGTTCTTGCTTTTCCGCGGTGAAGCGGTCGGTCCGTGGAGGCGGGCGTGGGTGCCGCGTCCCTGACCGTGAACTTTCAGACCTTCCGCTTGGCCTCCGGGCTGTGCGGATTGGGAGACTCGGCTCGTGTCGGACGGAAACAGCCGCGTGTCATCACGGCGTGGGACGGGGCAGATTTGCTGGGAGAGCGAGTCTGCGGGAGGCGGGCCCCATGGGGCTCGTGTTCCAGAGCCTTCTGGAGCCCAGCGCCGCTCTGCCCCGTCCTTCGTGTTAGACGCGGGGCGGGAAGGGCTTCTGCTGCAGCTAAAAGTCAAAAAGCCAAGTGTTGTCTTCCCTAGGCGGTGCCCCAAGTCACAGGACTTGGGGGCGCTTTGTGGGGGACCCTGGGACTCCTGGTTCCCGGAAGGTGCGTTCAGCAGCCCGTTCCCTCGTGTCTCCCTGATGTGGGGGCCGGCCCGGTCCCGAGGCGGCTGGCGGTCTCCCGCGTTCCCCTCCCAGGTGGAGGCCGGCAGTGTGCCCTCGCCACGCGAGGCGGGGAAATGGTTTAAAAGCTCGTCTCATGACGTGTTTCTCTGTTCAGCGTTTCTAGATATTTATATACGTAGAAAATCAATTAAATCTCTGTGTTTATGTGTTTCAGGTGTGTTTTTGTCAGAGAACCCCAAGTGGCAGCCATCCCTCCCCCAACACCGGTCCCCTGGGGATGGGTCTGCGGGTGGTGGCCGCAGCGGTGTGAGCTCCAGGGGAGCCGCGGAGCCGCGTACGGGTGTGTGGACCCGAGACAACACGCTCTGGCTAGTCGCCGTCCCTAGCGATGCGGGGACATAGCAAAAAGCGGGTGCCTTCCGTAACGGGGGGAGGGACCTCAGGCTCAGTGGTCCATCGTGGACGGTGGCTGTGTGAGCGCAGCAGGCCGTGTCGGGGCTGGGCGGCATGGGGCACGCGTGTCATGGGTGAACCGGGCTCTTGTGCGTCTTGGTTACTATGTAAGAATCACGTGCCCGTCGTGGCCGCGTGGATGAAGGTCATGAGCCCGCGTGAGGCGGATGGCTCAGACCTGCCGGGGGACGGGGGGGTGGGGTGGGGTGGGACCCAGGCTGGGAGGGCAGGTTTGTCCTCGAGGGCAGGCTCTGGGGAACGTGGCTTTCGTCCCCGAGGCTCGAAGGCGGGCGGAGCAGGAGACGCCAGGGCCCGAGCTCCCCGGCCTCGGGGCCGCGGCTGCACCAACGTCGAGCTGAGGCCGCGTCCCTTCGCAGCCGGGTCCGCCTTGGGGGCTGCCGAGCCGCTCAGCGTGCGGACGAGCCTTTGTGCCGTGACTCGGGGTCTCCCCCCGCCCCCGCTCTGGCTTCCTGGCCACCGTCAGCGTGACCCAGAATGTCTGTGTCCCTCCTGCCACCGCACTGCACCCCTCGGAGAACTCACAGCACATGGTGTGGGCCCAAGAGTCGCCCGCACAGCCGGGCTCGCCCTCAGCGGGGTCGGCGACAGCGCGGTCGGCGGCCACTCCGAACGACGTCTCCAGAAAGGAATCTTCAGGCATTGAAGCTCCGGGGCCTGGTCCCCTACCTCTGCCCCTGGGAAAGCGTCTGGTACTTCTGTGCCCCCAGTTCGAGGACCACCAGCCTAGAGGGACCCCTGTGTTCTGGCCTTTTGTCCCCCTGGCTTGCCTGGCCTTGGAACAGTGTCCTGTACCACAGGGTCGCCTGTATGTGACACCCTCCACTGACGGCCGGCACGCTGGGGACGGGGACAGCCACGTGGCCGTCCTCATCCGCCTTCCTCTTCCTCCTCCCCCTCCCCCTCCCCTTCTCGTTCTCTTATTCAGTAATTGAAAAAATGTTATTATGTAACAATTGTTCTCAGTAAAAAAAAAAAAAAAAAAATCTGAAAAACCAAAGAAATCTGAGAAGTCTGTAAGAAAGTGCTCTGTGTTCCCGTGCCGCCACCGCTGTGCTGCCCCGAGATGACCACTTTTTTTTTAAGGTTTTTTTTTTTTTTTTAAGATTTTACTTATTTACTTGACAGGGACAGAGAGGCCGGCGGAGGCAGAGGGAGAGGCAGACGCTCCGCTGAGCAGGGAGCCCGATGCGGGGCTCCATCCCAGGACCCCGAGGTCATGACCTGAGCCGACAGCAAACGCTTCACTGCCTGAGTCCCCGGCGCCCCCGAGATGACCGCTTGTGACCCTTTTTGCTTTTTGCCGCTGTTTCTGAAGGGCCTCTGCTAGTCCTTGTCTTTTATTTTTTTTTTAATCTTCAGATAGCGTCCCGTTTAGCCAGAAAGCTGTGCTGCCAACTCACACAGTCTCAGTGTAGCGGGTGGGGTGCCGGCCCCCCAGAGACGCCCGCGGCCCATCCCAGGGGCCGGGGCTGTTCGCAGACAGGGCGCGGCACTTTGCGGGTGGGATCCCACGCCAGCGCTGGAGAAGGGAGGTGACCCCGGGTTACCTGGGGCCCAGGCTGGTCACCACGTCTTCTAAGGAGGCAGGAGGCTCCTGGGAAGGGAGGGGGGGCGGGAGGGGCCACAGCCACTAGGAACGGACCCTCTCCTGTCCCTGCCCCTGCGCAGGGGCATACCCCGCTGACACCTGCGTGCTGGCCCCCCGAGGCTGACTGGGGACTTCTGGCTGCAGGACCGCAGGGCCGTGCGCCGTGGTCAGCCTCTACGTCGTGGTGGTCCTGTGGCAGCTCTAGGAAGCCGGGTGTGACAGGGACTTCCGTCCCACTCGCTGGCCGGCATGAGAGCAGCGACGTCTGGGAGTGGGTACCAACCCTCACGGAAGGGGCGTCGGGGCTCCCTCGGCTGGGCGTCCCGTCCCGCTCATGCTTCCAGGTCAGGTCGTGCTCTGGGGCCGTGGGATCGAGCCCCGCGTGGGGTTCCGGGCCCAGCGGGGCGTCTGCTGGAGACTGTCTCTCTCTGCCCCGCCCCCTGCCCCATGCTGTGTGTGTGTCTCTGTAATAAATAAATCTTAGAAAAGAAAAATCCCTCCCGTAGGAAGACCACACTGGAGACACGCCGCAGGAGAACAAGAAGTCCTTACGCAGTTTCCTCGCGAGCAGCTGCGCACACGTCTTCACCAACCGAGCAGCCGAGCCAAGACCTTGACACTGATGCTTATTTTGCCGCTTAAAGAGTAGGATGACCTTCCCGTTGGTTGCTTTACGGGGGCGTTTCCACTCTGTATTCTCGCCAGCAGAGGGAGAGCCCTGGCGGCCGGCGCCAAGTGGCCAAGGAGGGGGGCTCCCGCGGTCAGCTGTGGGGTGGGGGGTGGTCACTCCAGGGACGAGACGAGACACTTAACCTCCCAGCTGCCCCCACGCTGCTGGGGTTCAGGGAGGCCCCGGGAAATGAAACCACCAGGATGCAGGGTGCTTTGCAGCCCCGTCCAGACCGGGAGAAGCTGCGGGGGGTCCTGGACAGCCCCCAAGGAGCCCTCAGAGCGGCTACATCCCGCTCTCAACGTCAAGGGTGCACCCGCGAGCCCAGCGCCCGCTCCCAGCTGGGACCCATTAAGCAGCACTGGGAAGCCGGTTACAGGACGGCGCGGAGCAAGCCAGAGCCCCGCTTCTTTGATTCCAGAATGCGAAGCTCCCTTGGAATGCGGGTCCTTGTGGTGAGACGGGCGTAATTGTTACCATAACTGCTCCTCTCACAGGAAAACAAAATTAATCCGTGATGACCCAGAAAACAAGTATGAAAACCTCGCACTGACTCTTGAGAAAGGAAGCGTTCTCAGCCCGTGAGAGCCCCTCAGCACAGAGCCGGGCCCTCCGGTGCGACGGGACAGGCTTCGGAGCGGTTTGGACAAGGGCTGCCTGGGGACCTGGAGACCCTCAGCCTCGATGGGGGCCGGGGGGCCGGGCTTCTGATCAAATTCAGTCGAATGGCGGTCACCCAGCGGTGTCTCATTCTGTCTGTGAAACGTCTCTGCCGAGAAGACTTCATGGCCCGACGTCCTGTGGAACCGATGCTCTTACGGCCACGCAGAAATCCAGCTTTGCTGGGTGCCCTGGGCCCCCGACCCGTTTGCTGGAGAAGTCACGTGGAACGTCGTATTTCGGTCTGAGACGCTCAGTGTCCTCTTTCTGGTGACTTCGTAACTTTTATTTTCTCCCCAGTTTATTGAGGTAGACCCGACGCAGAACGTCTCGTACGCTTGGGGGCACCGCGTGCAGATGCGACACCCTGATTGTGAAGGGACGCGCCCCTGCCTTAGCCGACTCCCCGAGTGGCTCACGGGATCACCGCTTCTTTCCGTGGTGAGAACTTTTCAGAGCGAGAGTCTTCGCATCTTTCACGAGTGTGACACGGTGTTACTAATCACCTCCCCGTGCGGGTGTCAGACCCCCAGAGCTTACTCATTTGATGACTGCGAGTCTCTACCCTTATCACAACATCGGCCTGTCCCGCCCCTCCCGCAACAACCAACCCCTCTCAGCCCCAGTAATCACCTTCCAACTCCAAGTCATTTTATAAAAAATCTGGACAACACAGAATTTCCCATAAAAAATCAAAAGAGCAAAATCTCTAAAAATATGTACAAGAAAGATCCAACTTCCGGTTTGAAATTCTGGAAACGGCATCTCCGTTAAGAAGGATCTGGTGTAGCGAGGGGCCAGGTACCCCCGAATCCCACGCAGAGGCTGCACTCTGCTTGTGCAAAGTAGGATCGGTAGAAAACGTCTTGGGCTTTCTGTGGGATCTCAGCTTTCCCCGGCATCAGGTCCAGACGTGGAATCACGACTTCTGATGTTGCCGGTGTCCATCATTGATTCAGAATTTCAAGCCCATTGTTTACATACGTGTAAGCTTCTTGCGTTTGATAATACAAGTTTGTGACTATCCATCCTGTAAGCGTAGCTTTCCGCCAAGGGCAACAGGCAGGGAGCACGTGGTGGATCCGGAAGGCGTAGCTGCTATTGGCCCCTGGCGGGTCGAGGCCGGGGATGTGGCTCATCGTCCCACAACGTGTTTTCTGTTGGAAAAAGGGCGGACAGTCGGGAGCTTGGCCAGTGGTCTGTCGAGGTGCCCCTCCGAGGGGTTGCAGGGCTACCAGGGGACCGGAGAAGGGGTGCGCCGTCTGCACCTCACCCTGCGCCAGGACACGACCCACAGCCACGCTGCAGAGAGCCTGCCACGCGGGCCATGCCATTTTCACCCCTCGTTGGCCGGTCTGTGCTGTGAATGACTCGATTCTAGCTCTTTCAGCCCTCATTTCTCCTCATTCTCTCAGTATCATGACTTTGGCTTTTTTTTAAGATTTTTTAAATTTACTTGACAGAGAGAGAGAGAGAGATCACAAGCAGGCAGAGAGGCAGGCAGAGAGAGAGGAAGGGAAGCAGGCTCCCCGCCGAGCAGAGAGCCCGATGCGGGGCTCGGTCCCAGGACCCCGGGATCATGACCTGAGCCGAAGGCAGAGGCTTTAACCCACTGAACCCCCCAGGCGCCCCATGACTTTGTTATTTTGATGGAAGAAATAAATATTGCTTGTAGCAAAGGCCAAGAGTCCATGATGATTACATCTCTTTCCTGATGCTGCCTAGTGTTTTCCTTGGTCTTTCCACATGCTTCTCTTTTCTGCCGTACGCTCCCTCTCCCTCCCCGCCTCTGCACTCTCTATCCGGGGCTCATAACTCCTCCCCCAGCTGCCCTGCAGGCCTGACTATCAGTCCGTGCCAATAGATGCTCCCTGATGCCACCTTCCTCTGCGGAGGCCTAGCGGGGTTGACCCTGCTGAAGCAGGGGGCTCCTTCCTGCTTCTGAGGAGCGCCCTGCTTCCTTGCACAGAACCCTGCAAAGTGAGGGGCCTCCTTGACGGAGAGAGGGGGCCCGATGGAAGTCCCCTAGGACAGAGACTGTCTGTCGGACTGTCCCGGCTGCTGCTTGATTTCCTGGTGCCGAGCATGAAGTGGGCACTTGGTACCGGCTTGCGCAGGGGCGGCTAAAGCCAGTAATTGCTCAACAAGGCGAGTATTGCCTCGAAGGGCGTCGGGTTAGGGCTGGCTGGAGACCCTGCGTGTGGGGCTTTGCTTCTGTTTGCTTTCCTGGGAGCCATGGACACGGAGGGCCTTGATCCCATTAATGGAGGTCAGAGTGCGAACTTGGAATGTGCTTCTCTGGAAAATAAATCCCAGTGGCCCCAATCTTTGGGGCTTTCTGAGTCCCCTGTGAGTGTTTGGGGAAGAGAAACGTGCATCGGTCTCCTAAAAATCCCTAGAATTTCCGCAGAGGTTCCAGTCCACCTCTGTCCACGGTCACTAGGGATACTCTCCGGCACGGACGACACCGGCCAGGTTTCTGTTGGAGCCCCCGACCCACGCTCACCCCAGAAGAGTCTCTCGGTTGGTAGTACACTGCGACGGCATTTCTTTTCCGATACTGCCTTGTGTTTTTCCTGGTCTTTTTACCTGCTTTTCTTCTCTTTCTTCCTTTTCTTCTCTTTCTTACACTCCCTCCCTCCTCCCAACCTTGCCACTCTCTGCCTGGGAGCTCACAACAGCACCCCTTCCCAGTGCCTTTGGGCCCCCGACTATCCGTTTGTGCACATAGACAACTACCTTCCTCCTGCTGACTGGGTCTCCATGGATAAGGCCACGACCCAGGGCACTGCCCGCTGTGCCCCTCGAGCTGTTGGCTTCGGGCTACCTGATTCCTTCCAGTTGGCCCTACAGAGGCCCGGTGTCCCACCCCAGGAGCCGGCACACACCGAGCTCACAGCAGAGCGGCCCGTAGATGGTGGGCTCTGCTCCTGCGTCCCACGGAGTGGGGGCTGCAGCAGAACCAGGCTGAGCACCTCCCGCCCCGCTGCCTCCCCGGATGCCTGCTCCACTCTACCAGCACCCCCCACCCAGCTCCGTTCCCTGCCTCCCCAGTCCCTGCCAGCCCTTGATCCCCAGGGATGAGGCAGAGGGGACCCAGACACGACTCAATCCAAGACAGGCAAGCCCAGGAGGGTGTAGGGGGAGGGGTGCTGCACCTGACCTGGACCTGGGTAGGTGGAAGGGGGAGCCGCTTCTCCCAGGCCGGAGCAGCCAGGGCTCGTCCCTCATCCATCCACAGGCATTGCTTGCTGAGCACCTGGGCTGCTGGCAGTGACAGCAGCAGGACAGATCCTGCTCTGGGCACTGGGGAGCTGGGACGGAAATGACAGAGTCCCGTGTGGTCCAGCATGACCCGGACTCCGTGGGGAAGGGACCAGCGTGGAGGTGGTGGGGCTCCCTGAGCAGAGACCAAGTGGAGCATAGAGAATGTGCCTACGGACGCCTGTGGGGAGCACATTAGGAGAGGAAACAGCACGTGCAAAGGCCCTGAGGCCAGCTGACGCGAGATGAAGGCATTGTGGGAGGGGAGGGGAGGAGAGGGGGCGGAAGACTGGAGTTTCATGGTGGTGGTTTGGGCTTTGGGGTGGCTTGTGTGTCGAGGGGAGAGACGCAGGGAAGAGGAGGTGGAGGCTGGAGGGATGCGTGGGGCGGGTCTTTCCAAGGTTTCATCCAGGCCACACACCACCTCCCTGAACACAGGCTCCCAAGTCCCAGGCTCTGACTCAGCCCCAGGCCTGTGGGTTCTTTGGACACATACCTGGGGCCCCGCAGGCTCTGGTGCATAACAGAGCTTACCCGGTCCCCAGGTCCTGCGTCTGCAGCCGTAACAGTGACATCTGTCATCCCAGGGGCCTGGAATCATTCTCCAGGAACCGAGTAGAAGGGAATTGGCAATGAGCAACGGAGACTCAGAGACGGTGGCCTGTAGGAGCCGGGCAGGGCTTCTGAGTCCAGCCTTTCCTTGCCGGTGGGCACTTGCATTCACGGCAGATTACACATAATTGAGAGCAAAATGGGGAACTTTTGTTCATAGACTGGGGGGCTGAGCAGTGGCCCCAAAGAGATGTGCCCCCCTCCAGGCCCAGGCCCAATGAATGGAGATAGCATTTGCCAATGTAATTGACTTACAGACCTTGGGATAAAACCAGCCTGAATTAGGGATGTCGATAAAATCCAACAACAGGTGTGTTTATGGGAGAAAAAGCCGGTGCGGGCAGGAACCTAGAGGAGATGGGCAGGGGCACAGACATCTGAGCAGGCTGGGGCCGGCCAAGCCGCTGGGGAGGCGCGTGGGCCCTCCTCCCCACCGTGAGAGCAAGAGCCCAGACCTGTGGTGGGGAGGCACCCGCCGTGCGCCCCCCCAAACCTGGGAGAGCTGGCCTGCAGGGGAGCAACCGTCTCCCTCCCCTGCTCCTCTTTCTCACTCCGCTGCAGCCTAAAATGAGTCACACGGGGCGCCTGGGTGGCTCAGTGGGTTAAGCCTCTGCCTTCGGCGCAGGTCATGATCTCAGGGTCCTGGGATCGAGCCCCGCATCGGGCTCTCTGCTCAGCAGGGAGCCTGTTTCCCCCTCTCTCTGCCTGCCTCTCTGCCTACTTGTGATCTCTGTCAAATAAATAAATAAAATCTTTAAAAAAAAAAAAGAAATCTGGAACGTACGTCCGTTTTCTCTCAGCAGGAGACAGGACTTCACCTTGCGGGGGAGACTGTCTTGTAATGTGTGTGATGTCTGGATTGTGAAATAGAAACTTCTGGATGTAAAATCAGCCTCTTGGCTGCCAACCCAAGCACCTGCTCCAGCTGCTTACTCATGGTTTCAGAAAGTAAGTCCCAGTGCTCGCGGGGAAACGGCTCTGATCCCTGAGGCACAGCCAGCTCTGAAGCCAGGAGGAAAGGAGCCCCGAGAGCTGGCCCGCTCGGGTCTGGTGAGGCCCCCAGATCTGCGCCCCCCACCCCCCAAGGAGACACACTCTGGGGCCTCAGGGTGCCTTCTGGGGGTCCCGGGGCTGGTTCCCCTAAGGCAGCAGCCCACCCGTGAGGGCAGGGGACGGGGCGTCCACACCAGGGCAACAGGGGGACCCTGCACCCCTGGGGCCTCCTCCGGGCGGCCGCGTAGGGAAGTCGCAGCCTGGCAACTCCGAACCCCTGAGCCTGGCGCCTCTGCGGCCTGCGCACCCGGCTCCTGGCCGTCCTCACGGCTGTGGCCAACGCAAAGGCAGTCCTAGTAATGGCACTGATGCTGGGGAGCTGCCGGCCGGCCACACCGCGACCCGAGAGGCCACCTGAGGCGGAGTGCGGGGGCAGGGACACTCAAGCTGCCCGCCCAAGCCTGGCACCGGCCGCAGAGGGACAGGCCGACGCCCACCCCAGCAGGTCAGCCCTGGGCCTGGCCCTGCCCCCCAACCCTGAGGCTGTGCAGTGGGGGTTCCGGGCCACGGCCCTTTGCAGGCGGCTGCCCGAGCGTGGACGCGCCACTGCTGTGCTACATTTCCTCCCACAACGGGCCGCACACTGGTGTTCACTAGACTTTCCTGGAGGGGTTTTCCAATGGTAGCGAGGTCTGCTCCCGGCCCGGCCTGTGCAGCCCAGGCCATCGCGCTCTCTCTGGCCGGCGTGCTCAGCGGTGTCCCAGCGCTGTCACGGCCCTAGCGTGACCGTCGTCACCACCAGTCCGGCCCGGCAGCGTACCTCGGACCCTCAGGGCACGTGGCTGGGACAGTTCTCATCCAGGGGCATAGCTGGGTCCTTGTGCGAGTTCTCAGAGCTCTGCCAAGTCTGCAGACTCGCTGGGTGGTCCCCGCTGGGCGGGGTGGCCCTGCGACGTTGTGCGCGGACTGGACGCTCTGCTCCCCATGGTGCCCAGGACAGAGAGACAGGGCCCCGAAGTCCGTGGCCCCGGGGAGCACCCTGCTGTGGACAGAGCCTGCACCCCGTTCCCCGGGCTGCGTTTGACTCGCTGACATCGCGGATCGCCCTGCCTTTTCTGGGACCGACCCTGCCCGGCACCTCCCCCAGCCCCTGAACCCACTGTGCTCTCTTCAGCCCCCGGTGCATGGGCCCGCCGCCGCGCCTGCCCCCACCTGTCCCTTGGCGTCCGTCCTCCCCGCTGGACCCACGGCCCAGAGTGAGCCACACAGGGTGGTGGTGCCGAAACCCGGCTCCTCACAGCACCCCAGACCCCGCGAGGAGCACCAGGCCCAGGTAACCCAGTGTGGCCCGCGCTGTCGCTCCCTGCTTCCTGCGGAGGCGAGGGGATCCTGTCCCATCGTCACCACTGGGACCACGAGGACGGCTTTGTACGGGAGATGGGATTTGAAGGGGAGGCCTGAGGCACGTGTGTGCGAGGTGGGTGCCAGGTGGGTGCCAGGTGGGTGCCAGGTGGGTGCCAGGTGGGCGCAGGACAGGTGAGGGGACACCGTGGTGAGAACAAGGCTCCTTGGAAGGCCGGGGACAGCCCGAGCCCATGGGGGAGGTGAGGGGGGCAGGGGACCCAGACCTGCCGCACAGACCCGAGGCCGTCTTGTCTGCCCGGTCAGGGGAGCCCTGTGAGCTGGCGGGGGGCTCCTGACAGCCACCGGGGGGCGGTCCGGGAGGGCTGGGATGGAGGTTCAACCTCAGGACACTGACTGGAGAATGTCCCCCTCGTAGGAGAATGACCCCCCACAGGTGTGTCCCTGCCTGTCCTCCCCCTGCCCTTCACCTGCTCACAGAGGGGCAAAGCCCGGGTCCACAGTCTGAGTGGCTCGTAGGGGATTATCCCGGGCACGTCATTCTGAATCCTGATTGTTTGCATGCTTTCAGGTCAGAGTATAAACGTATCGCTTGTTGTGTTACCGCAGAGCGTGGCCCCATGGGGGTCGAGACCACAGAAATGGGCCTCGTGGGGGGTCGGGACCACAGAGATGGCCCCCCTGGGAGGTCCAGACCACAGAGATGGGCCCCGCGGTGGGTCCGGACCGCAGAGGTGGGCCCGTGGGGGCGGGGGGGTCCGGACCACAGAGCCGGGTCTCCACACTTGCACGTAGTTACCTAACAGGCCCCTGAGACCTCTGAAAGCCAAGGGCACTGATGGGTCAGTTCTAGGTCTTTCTGGGGCTGAAGCACAGGGCGTTAGCCATGTCCGGTAACGTTAGGAGTTGTCTGGGAACTGAT
The DNA here is from genome assembly GCF_022355385.1 of Mustela nigripes. Lineage (NCBI taxonomy): Eukaryota > Metazoa > Chordata > Mammalia > Carnivora > Mustelidae > Mustela > Mustela nigripes. Next base: position 217,443,263 of record NC_081558.1, read on the forward strand.
TCTGGAAAGAGGCTCCCCCAGTTGCTGTCCAGCGTGAGAGGCTCAGGGCTCCCTCCTTCCTCCACCCTCCGAGGGGAACTGGACGGGGTCCCGGAGTCTGTGCTGGGGCTGTGTCCCCTCCCTTCTCTGCCAACAGCTCTGAACCCCGGCTCGCAGCGGGCAGGCCTTGCCGTGCTGGGAACCGGAGGTCGGGGCCTTGCCCGCAGCGCACAGAGGTGGTGTGGGAGAGCGCGGGCCGTTCCCGTCCTGCTCGCCCAGGCAGCGCCTTCCGGACGGTCGTGCCGGCCCTTGTCCCAGCCCTACCGGTGTCAGAGCGCCCCAGGGACCCGGAGCCCGTGCAGACAGGTCGTGCCGTGGGAACCCCACACAGCTCTCGGGCACTTGCGACACGCCAGCCCAGTGGCTGGGTGACCCGGGCCCTGGGGGCAGGAAGAGCCCTCCCAGGGCAGCAGGCTGAGGCTTCGGGCCCCTGGAACCGGGGAGAGATTTATGGCATCTCTGGAACGGGTGCATTCGTGTTCTCTGTGAGGGTCGCCTTCACCCACTTACCATGTGTTCTAACTCCTCAAGATAAACCCACCAACTTCAAGGTAAGCTGGGCCATTGTCCGTCTTGAGGAGCGGGTCTGTGGGGCCCTGAGTCCCTGCTCACCTCTGGCAAGCCCAGCCCCTGGGGGGACGTGCCCCCGTCCGCTGGCCTCCGTCCCCACTGTGGGAAGAATGTTCCTGGTTTCTTCCCTGTGTCTCCGTCAGCAGGTGCTGGCTTGAGTCCACCCCTGAGAGAGGGTTGATGGCTGAGCCCGTGTCACCCCTCCAGCGGGTCACGGCTCGTCCCTGCCCAGCAGGATGCGGGGATACAGGGAGTAGGTCTGCACGCAGTAGGTCTGCACACACAGCGCGTCCTCAGAGCCCTCTAAAGAGCACAGAGAACGGCCCTTCTGCCCTGTCATCCTCTCTTCTCTTCCAGAGAATGTCCCTGACATTCTCTTGTTCACACGACCTCTCTGTCGCACAGCCACATCCCCAGTGCCCGGAAGACATCCTGCCCTGACTCAGTGCTTGGAGAACATACGGACCTTGAGGGCAGGGGCGGGGTGGCTGCCGAGGGAGGAGACGCTGGCTGAACGGATGCTGGTGGCGGAGGCCGGTTGGATGGAGGACCAGGTGTTCTGTACCACAACCGCCGTAACAAGACCGTTTCCTGAGAAGAGAAAGCCCTGGATCTTGGACTTACAGAGGCAAAGGGGGCCTCAGCTGAAAGTGTTAAAAATAGAGGCCGTTAAAAACATTTTTAACCAACTGATGGAAATTCCCCTTATCAAAAGGAGCTACTGTAAATCAAGCCACAGAAGCGATGTGTCCTGGAGCTCAGGGCTATTTCTTGAGCAAACAACGCGATCTCCGGGGGCTTCCCTGGGGGGAGGCTGCAGAGGCCCCTGCTGCGGTCCCAGCGGCCCCTCAGGTTGGGGGTGATTCTGTGGAAAGCAGCCATTCAACATTAAAAAAAAAAAAAAAAAAAAAGACACCGACTATTCGTTCCTGGTTTTTGCAAATAAACCATGGGGCCCGTGGAGAGCATCGTTACTTAGAGAAAATGCTCTTGGCTGATTGGTGCCGAGGGTTCTCTAGCTGAACAGCATCTCAGCAGCTAGGGCATTTGGGCAGGAAACACGAAGATCTGGATGAATCCTTTGGGGAGGGTTCTGGGCTCAGACACCTGGGAGCAGCAAAGTGGCTTTCCCAGACGGGCCCAGCCCGGCATGCAGGCCCGTTGCTGCAGCGCGAGCCGCACCCTGCGGCCACCCGTGCGCTGCCGGCCCCTTTATGCCTCGCTGCAAGGCTTCTGAACTCCGGCCGGCTGTTTCCCAGGCCCGGGGGCTGCAGCGCCCGAACGGGCGCCGCTCGGCAGGGGGGCGTGCTGGCGGGTTCAAACGCGCGCTGGCCCCGTGGGTGAACGCTGCCTTAGGCTTTCGCTCGGGACGCCATGCTGGAGTGGAGCCCCACTCGGGGACTGCCTTGGGGCACAAACCCCTGGGCCTGGTTCAGTCACATCAGGAGGTGGGACTTCCTCCGCTGGAGCCGTCAGGAGCGCCCCAGTCCCCAGGGGCGGGGCGGGTGAGCTCCTGGAACAATTCACCTTGGGGAGCTTTAAAACCCGGTGCCTGGGGCTCCCTCCAGACCCTGTGACACGACTGGCCTGGGATAGGACGCGATTAAAAGCTCCAGGAAGTCCTAATGTGACCCCAGGCTGCATACCAACAACTGAACCCCTCGGGGGGATGGGGGGGCACTGGGAGCTCGGCCAGTGCAGCGGCGACTCCGGCGCAGTGGGGAGGCCGCGACTTGGAAATGGAAGGTTCTGCCATCAGCAGCGCCGGGCGGCGAGTCCGCTCAGCGTCCTTGGCGCCGGAAAGGGGCATCTGGCTCGTCCTAGCCGCCGTGTTGTCATGGGGGTCCGCTGAGCCGTGACTCCCAACAATGCGCCATGCAAATGCTCACCATTCACGGTGCAGCTGTAGAGGAAGACACGTGGGCAAGAGGCTTGTTTTCAAGTCCAGGGGTGCCAGCGCCTGCCAACCACACGGGCCCCAAGCCACAGAGCGTGACCGCTCAGCCCGGGGGGTCCGCACCTGCAGAGAGGTCGCGCCCGGAGCCGGGTCTAGAGCGGGGCACAGCCTGGCCTCTCTGGACGGAGCTGGGGGGCGATGCCTGCTCTCTCTGTCCCCCCGCCTGCCCCTCCCCCAGCAGCCCCCAACGGGAGTGGTCTCGGGACCCCTGGGTTGGGGCGCGGTCTCTCACAGGCTCTTGTCTGAAGGAGCGCGCCCCAGCTCTCTCTTACGGGGTAAGACCAGGAGGTGGGCGTGACCGTCTAGAGGAGTGAATCCAGCTGCTCCGCAATTTTTCGTTTTTGTTTTTTGTTTTTTCCAGAAAAAAATTGCAGGGTTGTGGAATTTGATGGAAACAATTTAAAAATTGGTTTGTATATTTAGCTAATCGTGTCCTTTGGCCCCCTGTGGTTTCCTGTCTACACTCTGCCCCGCCTGGCAGCTCCACCTCTGCCCCGGCCTCCCTGGTCTACCTGCTGCGGGGCTCACCCGCCGGCGCCCTTGGCTCAGGGAGAGTCCGGTGGGGACCGGCCCTGGGGTGTGGCTGTGCATCGTGACACCCCTTCCCCGCCGTGGGTCCAGCACCCTGGGTGGCCCCAGGCTCACTCCTGCGGGGGTCCAGGAGGGAGGGGGCCCCTCCCCGGACTGTACTGGCCTCCCTGCCCTGCGGGACCCCTGCAGCCTCTCTGGGAAGCTGCGGACACTCAGTCTAGAGGCTGCTGCTGCGGAGGCCCGTGGACACCGCGCTCTGCAAGGAGGGGCTGGGGTGCCCGGGGGGAGCCCTGGGCAGTGTGGACGGCACTGGCCGGCACCCCGTCTCCAGCCCTGGACCCCAGCTTTGCCTTCTGCTTCCAGGGGGACCCTGTTCTGGCAGGAACGCCAGGGCAGGCTTTGGGGGATTCTGTGTCTTCAAGGGGGCCCTTTCCGAGCCGCCTTCTTAGGCCGTGGAGTGTCACTTCCTCTCTCCGGCCCAGGAGGCAGACAGGAAGTCCAGGAGGTAATTTTAACTGAAAGTGTGTCGCTCTTTCCTCTGCTCGGGTCGGGATTTTCTAAATGCGATTCTCCGTGGGGCTCCTCGCCAACCTTCGTCGAGGACACTTCTGGCCGGCACGGAAGGTGCCCACCGCTCACGCCCCGCGGCGGCCACTCCCCAGAGCCCAACATCCCGGCCTAGAAGCCGGGGCTCACACAGCGCTCGCTCCCGTGTGCACTGCCCCTGCCCCCAAGAAGGGCTCCAAGCCAGCCGGCTCCGTTGAGGACCGACCCACAATTTCTGATGTCGGATCACGATTCTTCACAATGAAAACAACCCAGGACAGTCCCTTCCTCGGGGCAGGGCGGGCCCCTATTCACGGTGTCCTCCTGATTGTGGGTCACCCCCGACCGTGGGACCCCTGACTTTGGGTCCCCCTGACTGTGAGGTCTCGGCCCATAGGTCCCCTCTGAAGTTTTTGTCCCTGTGACTGCGGTCCACCCCCCAAGCTTGGGTTCTCCTCGGACCATGGGTCACCCCAGAACGTGGGTCGCCTCTGACTGTGGATACCCTCTGACAGGGGTCCCCCGACCATGGGTCCGTGTCTGACTGTGGGTCTCCTATCTGCGGCCGGTAGCCTCTCCCAGACCTGGCCTCAAGATGCCTGTTACTGTACGTTCCTACTGGCCTTTGCTCGATGCTTTATCATCGAAGGAAGACGATCCCCGAGTCTGTTCCTTCGTTCGGTGTTGGATGAACGGCGGCCCCGAGCAGGTGGGGTTCCTGTCCTTCGAAGCCCACAGTTCAGGTCTCCCCCGTCCGTCCCTGGACCGGTGCACGGAGCCCTGGCGCCCGCCCCGCCACCACCTCGTTCCCAGGCCGGGGACGGACAAACCAAATCTGGATGGTGACATGAGCTCTTCCTTCCCAAACGGGCCGCTAAGACTCCCAGGAAGGGATTTTCTTTTTCAGATTTGGAGATTTTGTGGAAAGACGAACAGAGAACCCCATCAGTTAAAACACAAGGACAGGCCCTGATCTTGATCGCACCCACGGGGGTAAATGGGAAACTGCGCTGAAACCCTGAGACGCTGACCTACTCTGTGCAACGAGCCCTACCTGTGTGTGGCCGAGGGCAGTGCCCCAAGTCCATAGCGAACTCGGGGGCCAGGCTCCCCAGCAGCGCCGAGCGGATCAGTGGGACCTGCGCCTTAGCCCGGAGCGCACAGCAGCCCTCGCGCCCGGCCTGCTCTGAGGAAGGACGCGTCCGTGGGGTCCACGGTTGGCATCGCTTTTAGGGGACGAGCAGCGAGAGCTTCCCAGTCTGGACACGCCAGGCCGTCAATGCAGTCCTCGTGGTCGGGCTGGTTCCCGGCGACAGGAGACGGGGCCATGGCTCTGTGCCGACACTACAGCAGGGACATCCGTTCTGCTCAAGACTCTACAGGTTATCCCCCACCTTGGTTTTTAGGAAGTGATTTCTTTTAAAAGTAGCTTTTCTGCCCCCAGGACACTATGGCGTGGCTCTAAGTCCTCTCGATTTTGGAATCTGCAGCAAAATCAGCGACTTCTCTTCGTGGGCGGAAGGTGGCCACCAACCTCCTTTGGGCCAGGTGGAGGTTGGGCTCCATGAACCGCTGAGCCCCGGGCCTTGTGGGGTTGGGGCCGCTGAGGACATGATCCGACCTTCTCGGTGAAGAGGAATTTGCCAGATCTCAGTCCGCCGGGGCTGGCGATTCCTGAGCCTGAAACCCATTGTTCCCCGGCCCCTCCCTGGCAGCCTCGGCCACGTGCCCGGTTGTCCCCCTCACACCTCGGGCCGCTTCTCTTTCTAAGGACTCCTCGACCAGCCTCATCCTCCTCCCACGACCCCTCCTCCTCCGGCCTCAGCCCGGCCAGCATCCCGCCTGCTGGGGGACGGAGACTCCGTTTCGTTGCAGGGAGGCCGAGGTCTGAGCGCTCACGCTTACGGGTGCTGCCCGTGCATGGAGGGGACACGCCCTCAGGCAGGCCCAGAGGAAGGCAAGGGTCTCGGGTGCCTGCCTGGGCTGCCCCTTCCCCAGTCAGCCTGCCTGATGTGAACTGCAGCCGGGCCCACGTTGCAACCGTTAGGTGCCGGCGGAGAGCGGGCCCGTGGGAAGGCTGCTGCGGTGCCGAGTCAGACCGTGCGGGGGGGAATCAGGGGCCGGCAGGGCAGGACCTTGGCCGGCGCAGGGGCAGGGCTGGGACTCACCTGCTGGGCCTGGCCCGTGGGAGGACATCCTCGGATGGACTGAATACGGCCGCGTCCGTGCAGGCCATCCTAGGGGGCCAGGGCCCGGGGCCGGGCGGGGGGAGCACGGTGCCGCCCGTGTGCCCGCGTGGGCGTCTGGACCCGGCCAGGCTGTGGCCCCCCCGGAGCCCTCACCGTCTCCTCACCCTCTCCCGGGCCCCTCCCTCTTCCTCTCCCCTCGGGTGCTGGAGTGGGTCGCACAGTGTCCCCTACCCCCAAAGTTTAGTTAAGATGAGGTCAGCCTGGGTCAGGGTGGGCCCTGAATCTGGAGCCCGGTATGCTCTGGATGCAGGGGAGACAGACACAGGGAGAAGCAGAGAAGGGGGCAGCTTACCGGGACGGCCGCGAGCCCCTGGCCGCTGGAGGAGGCCTGGAAGGATCCTCCCCGTGGGCCCCTACAGGACCTGGCCTGCCGAGAGCTTGACCTTGGACCCCAGCCTCCAGACAGGGAGAGAACTCCAAGCCACCAGGACCCTCACGGAGCTCACAGGCCCCCCCTGCCCTCACCCCCCGGGACCCCTGGGCCCAGCTCCCTCCGGCTGCGCTGTGTGTGCCGTTCTGTGTGCCGCCGAGGCCTCAAGCAGCAGGCATGGGAAGACCCCCGGGGGAGGGCCCGGGTGAGCGCACCGGTGACAGCGTGACGCGGGGCCTCAGCCCGGACCTGAAGCAGGCGGCGTCGCTGTCCCCTCGCGCCCACCACGGTCAGTTCACGGCGACACTTTGAACACGTGACTTCTGCACTCCCCGAGACACTGCGCCTTCTGGGCCCTCAGAGCACAGATCCCCGGGGCAGTCCGGTGACCGCCACCCCCACAGGCTGGGACAGGTGCCCCCCACTTCCCCGCGGCTCACAGCAGCCCCGGCACCTGCCACAGGCAGCCCTAGGGTCACATGGGGGACTCCAGGAGAGGAGTCACGCTCTCCCAGGGGCGTGGTGGCGCCTGCGCTCAGCCCAGACCCGGGGACAGGGGACTAGGGAGCGACGACGGGGCGGGGAGGAGGCAGGATCCCGGACAGTTCTTGGCTGGGACAGCCCCCGTCACTCCCCCAAGGCCCAGATCCAGGTCCGGAGGGGCCTCTGCTCCCAGAGGCTGCGTCGCGCTGGGAGCTGGTGGGCCACGGCCCCACACGGCTCTGGGTATCACAGCTTTCCCCGTCCGTGTTGTGAGGGGCCCCAGGCTCCTTCCCGGGACCCCCAGCTGGAGCTTTCGGCAGGAGGTGCCCCTCCCCGGGGCTCAGCTCCTTGCCCCTGAAGGGGGCTGACGGCACAGGAGGCCCCGGGATTCTTGACCCGATGCCCCACGGGTCCTGGGAGGGTGGGAATGAGGGGCCAGGGCCAGGGTGAAGGAAGGGCCTGGGGCACTTGTCACGGCTGGAGAACCCCCAGGAGCTGCTGGGGTGTCGCGGTGCAGTCCGTCTCCAAGGACAGAATGATCTCAGGTCCCACCGGAGTGACTGCCTTATTTTTGGAAAGCTGGGAATGGGGGGGTAGGGACCAGGCGTGGGGCTGGGGGACCTTCCATTCTGCCCAGAGCCCACCTGCCGGCTCCAGCCCCGGCCCGAATGGCCATCAGAAAACCACAGCTGCCCCCCCCAGGGTGGGAGCCGACACACTGGCCAGGCTTCTAGAAGGCATCTGAGCGGCTGGGCCAGTGGGCAGCAGCTCGTTCCGCCTCCTCGCCCCACAGCAGGGACAAGCGTCTGCCTCAGGCCACACAGGCTGCTGACCCTTCTGTCCCCTGCCCTCGTGACGAGCTGCCCTGCGCGCTCACCCGGGCTCCTCCTCCCCAGTGGTCTTCCCGTCCCTGCCACGTGCAGGTGAGCGGCCGTGGCGGTGAGCGGCCGTGGCGGGAGGCCCCCGAGGCCAGGACTCCCAAGGGCACAGGTGTCGGGGCAGGGCCTCTGGCCAGGCGCTGAGCGCACAGAGACGGTTCCAGCTCGGGAAGGAGCCAGGCTGAAAGGGAAGGAGCCTGATGGGAGACGTTCCCCAGCCTGGACCCAGAATCCCCTGTCCTACGCCACAGACAGCCGTGGACCAGGAGCCCCCATGTGGCAGGGGACAGGGGATTCACCCTGCCTCCCAGGGCCAGGGGCCAGCGGAGGGCAGGGATTTGCGCTCCCGGTCACGGACCCTCACGGCGGGGAGCTTCTCTGTGGTGGCCGTTCTGGGTCCCTCTCCCCATTAAAGGCCAGTGGCAACCCCGCGTGTGACAACCTGACATGCCGCCAGCTCGCCCAACGTCCCCGGGGGACATGACCCCCCGGGGTGAACACCGACGGGGCAGGGGGCCCTAGGCCAGCGGGAAGGACAAGCCAGGCCGGCGGGGGAAGCCACCGGACACAGACACCGTTTTCATCTTGTATTCTCATAAACCAGGTTTGCAGAAGCGGACGTGAGAACAATGGTCTCCGACCCGCCCACAGATGGTGATGTCCAGGCCGAAGGGCGAGGGGTCACTGTACCTGCTCCCAGACCACGCTGGGTCCTGCCCGGGGGGCGCCCTGTGAGCGGGGTCTGCCGCAGGCTGCAGGGTGGGCGCCCAGGGCTGGTGGCAGGTCCTGCGCCCCCTCCCCGCACCCCAGCCATCCTCATGCTTCCGCTCTGGACGCCCCCGACCCCGTCCCCCTGCAGGACTCGTCCCTTCTCATGCTTCCCGCGGCCGGATGCTCACGGTCTCGCCGCGCTGGCCTCAGAGCCATGAGGGGAGCTCTGGGTACAGAAACAGACGCGGACAGTTTCTCCCAGAAAGTGCTGGGCTCAGCTTCGCCCCGAGCCTGGCCCTCGTGTTTGTCCCAGTCCGGGTCCAGGCCTGGGGGCTCCTGACGCCATCAGTGCTGAGTGACCGCAGGCAGGACGACAGGCTGCGTTTCCCAGGGGCTGTGCATGCTGCGTCACCTGGCAGCCTCCTTCACAGAAGCTTCTGGAAGCACGAGCAGCTCGACTCCTTTGGGGCCACAACATGGGAACGGCCAGAGCCGTGGGCCGCACACCCTGCGGGCCGCCCCCAGGGCCCGGGGGGCTCCAAGGAGCCTGGCGTTTGTCCCTTCGGGGCGGGCCGGGGATGACAGGTGCAGAGGGCGGCATGGAACTCACGCCACATTCTGACGCAGGAGGACGCCCCCTCCATGCGTGTCATGCTGTCCCTGAGGGCCCTGGACGGCCCCTGGCGAAGCTGTGTCTCCGGAGACGCGCTCCCTGTCCGGCCTGAGCGAGTTTCTGGGTTGTTCCCTCTGCGCCCTCGGAGGCCGGGGCTCCTGCCAGGGCTGCCCGAGAGCAGACTACCTTCTCGAAAAATTCCACTGACTTTTTCGGAGGGAAATCCAGCTTTGGGCCAAAACAATCAAGATCGGGGTTTCTTCCCAGTGAGGATCTCAGAGGAACACAGAGCCCCGGGAGTCTGTCAGGGGTTTTGCAGCGTTGACCGTGACTGTGACTGGCATCCCGGACAGACACACACATGCAGACCCACGGCCCTCGTCTCGGGGGCGGGGAGGGAGACACTGGCGCCTCCGTGTCTCACAGACACCCCAGGGTCACCTTCACCCAGCAGGGCGGTCGCAGGAGAGCCCGCACGCTCGTTCTTCCTCCTGAGGGAGACGCCCTCCGCCAGTCTCAGGAAAGCCACACTGCCCCCAACCCCCATGGGTTTCGGATGTAGAGAAGGGCCCCACGGGCTGCAGGGGTGGGTGGGGGAGGGAGCCATCGCGAAGCGCCGGAGCCTCGGAGCCCGCCCACGTGGGGGCACGTGTGTCCCGCTGACTCGAGAGGTCCTTGTCCTCGTTCCGGGATCCGGCAGCCCCTGGGGCGCTGTCCCTGGGGTCAGGCAGGGGCCTGCGTGTCCCTTCCAGGCCGGAGAGGCCCCGCGTCCACGAAAACCCCTTGTTAATGGCGCTGCTGGGGGCAGATGGTCCCCCTTGCCCACCGGGCCTGCCCGAGTCACTTCTCAAGCCGCCGTCCGCCGTCCTCCTGGGGGCATCTCCCAGCAGCCCTGTCCACCTCCCGGGCGGCGAGTTCGCATCAGACACAGTCTTAGAAAGAAAAAGAAGGGAAGCGGAGTCACGGGACCGGCACCTGCTATCTTCTGGGGGAGGGGAGGCAGACGGCTGACTTTTCTGGGGACTTAGAAGGGTGGAAACAAAGGGCCCAAAACTTTGAAAACCCACGGACAGTCCACCCTAAGAACAGGCAGGCCCTAAGGGTTTGGTGAGTTGCTGGTCTCAGGCTGTGGGACACGGGCCCGCGTGGCCCCAGGAGCACATCCCGGGCCGCCCGCCTGTCCGCCGCTGGGAGCAGGTTCCCGGGACCAATGGGGCCCCCCTGGGGGTTGCTGCATTTCGTGCCCAGCTGGGGCCCGACCTCCCCCTGGCGGCCCCAGGGCCGGACGGGCTCATGGGGCTCGGAGCGGGGGCTCACTTGTTGGGGCTGTCAAGTGCACACCGGCCCCTTGGTCCTCGCAGCCCGAGGCACCTGCGTGCGGGAGACGGAGGCTCTGTGGGTGGGTGTTCCCCAATCTGGGGGGGCCACATCGACCTGGGCTCCCGGGACTGGGGAGCTCGCTTCGCACACGTAGCTGTTCTCTGACAATGGGCTCCGTGTCTGGCCTCCCGTGGGCCCCGTGGGGGTGGGGTGGGGAGGGCGGGGCCCCAGGGGGAGGGTGAAGCTCGGGGGCTGTGCCCGGCGGTCACCATCCCAGGCTCCCTGCCGCCGTGTGTGTCTGGAAAATCCCGTCACCCACGGTCAGCACGCCAGAGGGGGCAGGTGGGAAGCAGCTTCCCGAGGGGCTCCCCAGGGGCTCCCCAGGAGTTCACTGTGTCTCTGAACACAGAAACGTCTACCCCTGGCCATCAAGTAGTGCTCACACCCACTCCCGTAACCCACACGCGCCCTCCGCGGGCCCCTGCCCTGGCCGCCCACTCACCAGGGATCGTCTGCTCTGGCTTTGCGGCCGGGCACCTGTGGGAAGGAACCAGAAGCACTCAGGGTGGGCAGCAGAGGGCGGGGGAGGGGCCGCTCCCGGGGGCGCCTCCCCGGGGCCTGGCCTGATCGGCAGCGGGTTAGGGCCGCGTCTGGGGGAAGTCTCTCTGCAATGACGGATTGGCCTCGCGCCGGAGGCCCCAGGGAAAGGCTCCCGCTTGGAACCAACTTGTCCATCCAGCAGCGACCCAGGCCCTCACCCCATGAAAGATCTGGACGGTCCCCACCTTTGTGAGTATCTTAGGGGATGCCCGCCGGCCTCCCGCCCCAGGGGAGACCTCCCTTGCCCACCCCCAGGGTCCTTCCTGGTTGACCCTTGGGATGTGACTCCATTCATGTTCTGGGCTTTTCTGTGAGTCGTGCTGCTTGGTTTTCGAGGGTCAACACCCAGACTTTCCCCATCTGTCTTAACTTTGGCCAGAGTTCGGGACCAAAGGCAGCTCAGCGTCCACGGAAACGGACCCCGTCCTGACCTCTACGCTCAGAAGCAGCCGCTCCTGCCCCATGCGAGGACACGGCCTCCTGCTGCGCCCACACCTTCAACAAGGCAGCCGGCTCACACCAACCCGAGAAACGCTCAGCCCTGAGCCCCGGCGCCCAGTCCCTTACCTGGTTGGAAACCCGCGGGGACATCGGCTCCTACACACCCAGCCAGTGGCCACGGCCACGGCCACGACCACGCCCAGCACGGCCAGGGTGCTCAGCACCGCCCCGTGCTCCCTCCTGCGGACGTCCGTGTGGCTCCCTGTGTTGCCGGGTTCGGGGGTCGTGAACGTTTCTGCTGGAAGAGAAAAGGAACCCAAGAGTTCATGGGTCCGGAGGAAAGGCAGGGCCTTCCGACCTTCCAACCCAGCAAGAGGAGCCTGAGGGAGGTGCTGTTCTGGGGACGCTGAAACCCTGGGCCGGTGAGGGAAGGGGTCCTGCCCCTCAGGGGAGCCCCCCATCTTCCTGGGGGCACAGGCGGCCCTCCACACCCCCACCTGCCGTGGGAGCCCCTGCAGCACCCACACCTGGGCCGGAAGTGCTGACCCACTGGGGGTGGGCGTGGGGGGCTTGTACGGGCTCCCAGCGGTCCCACAGCGCCAGAGCCGACACCACTGCCTGGCCAACCTTCTGGTTTCCCTTCCACCCGCCGCCCACACTGCTCTGCGGGGAGAACGCGGCTCAGAGGCCGTGGTCAGAGGCAGGCTGTCTGGTGCTACCCTTGTCCTGGTCCGTTTGGGCTCAGAGACCGTGACCACAGAATCAAAATGCTGTGCTCTGATTTCTGGAAGGAAGACGGTGGCCCTGCCACCGTCCCCGGGGGTCACGGCGTGTGCCTCACGCAGGCCCAGGCCCACACTCGGGAGGCTTGTGCGCGCGTTGCCCTCTGCTGCGGCCATCTCGGGTTCTCCCCATTCCTGCCCAAGGAGCCCGGCCTTCCCCTCCACTTGGCATCAGGACCTGCAGGTTCCCGGGGGCGGGGGGCGGTCCTGGGGCACCAACACTTTCCTGCAGCAGGCAAGGCCCGCGGACCCCACTGCCAGCTGCGGGGACCCTGTCACCTCAACGTCATGACGGGGACACACAGACAGAGAGCCCGGGGCCTCTAGTACCTGCCCGCACCCTGCACCCCAGCCCCCCACACCCCAAGCCAGCAGCCAGGTCTGGTTCCAGCAGCCAGGCCCCAGCGTGGTGGCTCTGGCCTTCTGACGGGCTCGTAGATGGAGCCGGCGTGGGCTTTGGTCCTGATGCCGTCACTGCCCGGTCCTACACAGCCTCAGTCCCTCGTCCGTAAAGTGGGTCAGCAAAGCTGAGCCTGAGAGTGACCACTGCGTCACCACGTGCCCTGCACGCCCAGCCCCGCTCCTGCCCTTCAAGGGCTGCCTGTCACCTCCTCCCGCTTCCTATCAGCTTTCGGAAGCCACAGCCAAGACCCCTTGCAGGGGCCGGTCCCTGAGTCACCGCAGGCCCCCAGGCTCGGGCTGGCCTCAGCGTGCGGACCCCGGGGGACCTTACCTGTCTGGCACAGGCCCGTGAGGTTTTGGCGCAGAAGGACGTTCCCGATGCAGCAGCCGACGCTCGCGCTGGGCGTCCAGCCGATGCGCAGGACGCTGACCACGTCGTACAAGCCGCGCGCGTTCAGGACGACCGTGCTGTTCTGCAGGCCCTCGGGCAGCACGCTGTTGTCCGTCTTGTTGATCCAGTACACGATGGGCTTTGGGTAGCCGTTCACGGACGTGCACGTGAACGTGAGCTCCGCGTCCTCGGAGGGGCCCCGCGGGGCCAGGACCACCGGCACGCTGTAGTTCGCTGCAGGGGAGGGCGGCAGGGGAGGTCAGAAGCGGAGGGGCACACCGCCCGACTCCGATGACACGGCCCGTCTGTCTGCTGCGCCGAGGCCCTAGGTCGGCCTGAACTGCCTTCCTATGTCCTCTCTCACTTAGTGCCTTACAGCGCTCGCTCCTAATCTCGTTCAGAACCTCCAGTTGGAGCCAATTTGCAGAATTCCAGGCAAAGACGGAAGATTCGGGGTTCATGCGTGAGACCAGGTCAACTCGGGCTACAGGGAACTTCCTACGGGGCGGATGCATTTTCAACCAGCTCAGCCCCACACCCGCTTAGACGCATTCCCGCCTGGAGACGTTAGGAGGCTCTTTACGGACGGAAACGAGCCCAGGACCGTGCCTTGTCCACACGGGCTCGGGGCGTAGGCTGGGGTGGGGGGAGTCCCGCCGGCCTCTGTGGTCTTACCTGCCACGTGCAGTGTCACCACCACGTCCAAGATCTTTTGTAACTGCAAGGATTTCCTAAACACCAGGCAGTTGAACTTCTGTTCGTCGAGGGGGGTGATGTTGTAGAGACGCAGGGAGAAGTCGCCGTGCCTCATGCTGTCCGGCGAGAGCCAGGCCCTGTCCCTGTAGCGGTTGTCCTCGAGGCCCGCCGAGCTGTTCCCCGACAGGTAGTAGGTCACGGTCGTCGGGTGGCCCACGGCGCTGATTTGCCAGTACACGTACAGGTCGTCTAGATCAAAAGTGGTGCTTTCGGGGAAGACGCAGCTGAGCTGGACGTCGCTGCCCACCAGCGCTCGGACTTCCTGCTCTCGCGCATCCGCTGGGATGGGAAAAGACGAAACTGATTTTCTGCAGCTGGTTTCTGGCCCGCAAACTGGCTCGACGGGGGGCACGGGAGGAGGATTTTGGGTCGCCAGACGCCAGACTCCAGCACCACTTCTGACTCATGTCAGCAGAAACGCGACGTATTAATCAGACGGACGTAGGAATGGGAGAGCACACTGCAAATTCAGGCAATTTGGGCAGGCACGTGGATTTCTCTCCTGACAGGAGAGGCTAACCTTGGGAGAAGTGGGGCGACGGGGGACACCCAGACCCGCACTGCACTATTTCGGCTACTTCCAGGGTATTTCCAATTAATTCAAAATAAAATGTTTCTTTTTTCTTGTTTTTTTTTTTTTTTTTTTTCAAGTTCAGACATTTATAAGGAAACAGTTTCGCTTGACGTTCGCACTCCGTCAGGAAGGCTGACAGGCTGTTCCCAGGGTGGTGCAACCGTCGGGACCACGGAAACACCCGCGGGGAGAGCCACTGTGCCCCCGGGACGCCACCCTCGGGGCTGGAAGGCTTGGCGAGCCCTCGGCCTTCCGCGTGGTGCCGAACCCTGTTCCTTGCTTTTCTGCATGGCGGCGGCTTTGCAAATTCCTGGGGGCCAACTGGGGCGGAGGGGTCAGGAGAAAGAGGGGCCCAGCTCATGGGGGACAGAGGGACGGAAACACGGAGAACGAGCTGCCTTCTACCTCCGTGAAACACGAACTCAAACAAGGACTCTGGGGCCTGCACAAGCCCCCGTCGTGGCCTTTGGTCTGCTCGTGACCCAAACCCCGGACTCCGCTTCCTCGCGGGGGCCCCCAGAGGGGCAAGAGGCCGTGGTAGGACCCTGCGGACACCCGCACCCCCAGGACACCTGCACCCACAGCCTCCCTGCTCCGCTGGGAGTCAGGGAAGAGGTGCCCCGCGGGAGACCCCCCCGGACCTACCGGCTTGCAGGACACCGAGCAGCAGCAGGAGCAGTCCGGGACTGGAAAGAAACAACCAGAAAGGCGGGTGAGCCCCTGCTCCTTCCAAACAGGGCACACTGCTCCTCGCGGCCAGAGTGGTTGTGCCCAGGGAGAGATGTGACCACACGCAAGCCTCAGCCCGTCCGGTGGCTCCTGGGTGGTGGGACGACTCCGCTGGTGGGGCGGTCAGGGCCACCCCCGGCAGTGCCGCCAGTCCTGAGCCACCCGCCAGCTCCCCGATGCCAACAGTGTGGTCACAGGTATGGTGGGAGCCTCCCCAAGGTCACAGCCCTCCGCCCTCTGCCCGCTGCGGGCCTGGCCTTTGCCGTGGATGGATTCCAAGAAACTACATGAAATCAGGAAAGTACACTTTGAAGGGATCTGTAGCAGAGCTACATGTAAGTTTGGGGGCACAGAGGGGCGCCTGGGTGGCTCAGTGGCTGAAGCGCCAACTCTTGGTTTTGGCTCAAGTCGTGACCTCAGGGTCAAGTTCCAGGTCCGGGTCCCGGGGCGCGGACAGTCTGCTCACGGACTGTCCCTCTCTCTCTGCCCCTCCCACTCCTCTCTCTCTCTCCCTCTGAAATAAATAAATAAATCTTAAAAAAAGAAGTTTGGGACACAGAAAGGATCTAACGTGGCCAACAGCAGCGGCCGCTGAGCTGCCGGGGAGCCCAGGGGAGGAAAGGGCCGCGGTCATTCTGAAACCAGAAACCAGCTCTAAGGCTCCTCAGAGCGGGCAGGCAGCTCGCCCGCCAAGGGCCAGCAAATCCCTCTGGGGACTTCCCAGACTCCTTGAAGCAGACCTTGGACTTGGGAGACTCCGCACCCTGCATGCCTCCGCCCCGCCACCCCGTCCTGCAGCCTCCCAGGATCCTGCGTCCGCTGCCTGAGTTCTGGACCCGAAGGCACCCCCGCCCCGCCCCCAACAGCTGTCATCTGAGGGGCATGGAGGCCCGTGCCTCGCGGGGACGTTCCGGCGTGCACTGCTGTCCTGCCAAGCCAGACCCTGGGCCACCATGGGCTCCCCCACGCCCTACAGAAGTCGCGGCCTGTCGGGGTCACCATTCCAGCTCGTAAGGACAACTCCCAGACCTCCCTGCCCAGCCCCCTTCCCTGGAGCCGGAACTGCCTTCTAAGACACAAGGCTGTGAAAACCCCTTGGTGACTCCCCACGGGAGACCCACAGTCTCCCACAGTGCCCATCAGACCCCCCTTCTGTGCGGAGGGTCCAGGGGACATTCGCCTGCTAGGGCATCAGTGGGTTATCGGGGGGCTCTCTGGGGGCATGCACAAGAGCACATGCTCTGGGTTCTGGCTCGGGAGACAGGTTTGCCTTCTCCCTGGGTGCTCCCTGGGCCCATTTCTTGGGCCCTTCTAGGCCTCTGCTGTTCCACCTGGGCCCCAGGCCAAGCCCCCAGGCTCAGGGATACGGTGACTGTGACCTTCAAGGACCTACATTTTATAACAGGGAAGGCTGGATGTCAGGACCCAGATGACACGGCCACACCAGCTTATCAAGGGGAGCACAGCCTGCCGACCCCACAACTCCACCCAAAGTGGGTATCCTGGCAAAAAGCTGGGAGCAAGGCTGGCGCAGCGCCTTCCCACTAGCAGGGACCCGGAGTGATGGGCAGGCCTGAGCGCCTCCTCCCCCAGGCTCGGCTGATGGGGGCAGGGATCCTAGGCGTGTGGGGGAGGACATGGCACCAGCCAGTGGGCACCAGCTGTTCTTGGAGAGTGATCCTGGCGCTTCGAGGTCATGGCGTGCCTCTGGGCAATCTGCTGTGGGTGGCCAAGCCAGGGCGGGGGGCGCCAGGCCGCGGGGACACTTGTCCGGTACTCCGCTTTCGCTCTCACCCTTCCTCCGCGGGACCCGCCTCCAAGTACACCCACGCGCTGCCCTCGGTCCTCCGGCACCTGCCCCACCCCTGGGAGGACGCCACCCGCCTGCAGGTAGGGGCTCCGGATGCCGCCTGGCGCCCCGGGGCCGACCCTCCCACGGATTCCGCCCGGGCCCCCAGGTGAGCGGGTGTCCTACCGGACGACCCCGGGAGCCTGCTCCCCGCCCCCGCGGCGCCGCCGCTCCTTCCCCGGCACCCGGCACCCGCACACTCACCTTCTCAGCCGCATGGTGGGGGCGGGACCTCGGGTCGCGGGAGCCCTCGGAGCCGGAGAGACCTCGGGCGGCGGGAGACCCCGGAGCGCGGGAGACCTCGGGCCGCGGGAGCCCTCGGAGCTCGGGAAACCTCGGAGCGCGAGAATCCTCAGGCCGCGGGAGCTCTCGGGGCGCCGGAGCCCAGCTGAGCCTCCGCGTCCCGCGCCTCCGAGGCTCTGAGCGCTCCGCCAGCCGCGGCGCCGAGAGCCTGCCCTGGCCCCGCCCGGCCTCGCCTCTGATCCCACCCCTGCCCCGTCGGGCTCACGAGGGGCAGGGGGCGGGGCTAGCGGGACGGAAGCTCGGCCACAGGCCTCTCGAGGTAGCCCTCCCCGCAGGCACGCCGCGCGGGGACCGGGGCGCCGAAGGTGTCCGGGGGAGTCGGGTGCGGCGGGGTGCTGGTGCGCGTTCCCGGGCAGGGGGACGGCCGAGGGCTCCGCGGGAGGCTTGCCAGGCTGGAGGGGCCGTGGGAGGCCACGTGCTGTCCCCCGTGTCGCACAGACCGTCCGCGCCCCCCAAGCTCCCGGGCCGCCGCGGCGCCTACCGCGCCCCCTGCCCCAGGAGCCGGCGCTTCGGGGCCCGAGGCTGGGCTGGGCCGAGTGCCCGCCGTCCTGCCCCCTGCCCTCCCTCTCACCCACGGGAGTCAGGACCTCCAAGTCTTAGGGGAAGTGAGAGCCTGCGGCCGTTTCAGAACGAGTGAACGGACGGACGGGAGGGCAGGCGGGCTCTCCTCTCCAGGCCAGCGCTGGGCCCGGGAGATCTGCCCCCAGCTTCGCCCCGGATCCTTTGGGGGGTCCTGCGCCACACGCCACAGCCTGTGTGGCTGGTAAAGGCTCTGAGGGGCCGCTGCGTGGAAGCCAGTTCCCGTCTCCTCTTTTCTGGAGGAAAGCCTCTCTGCTCCCTTCCCCTCCCTGCCCGGCGCCCTTGGCCTGCCCTGCGCGGCCGGCGGGGTGAGTCACTTCCACCACGTCCTGCGCAGGCCAGGTACGAGCCAGGGAGGTAGGCGGGGCCGCAAGGGATTGGGGTGGCCTTCCTGCAGAGGCGGGCCCTGGAGGGGCCCGGGATCCCAGGCGCCCCACCTCGGGTGTCCCGGCAGCTGGCGAAGCAGTGCGTCCTCGCCGTGTCCCCGGACCCTGTCCAAGTCCGCTTCCCAGGCTGATGGGGAGGCAGAGGCCGGCGCAGGAGAAGGCAGGGTGTAAGCGAGCCCCGACCCCAGCCACCTCTAGCAGCCTGCCTGCCCCTCTGCAAAGACTAGCGCGCACCTACTGCAGGCCAGGGCCTCTGTGGGCGCGAGGGGTCCGCTCCGAAAACAATCTGTGCTCGGTGGAAGTGAGCATTCCCGTGCAAACAGGAGCGGAAGCGGGGGGGGGGGGGGGGGGGGGGGGGGGACACAGGACGAGGGGCCCCTGAGCCGGGCGCGCAGGGGCGGGACCTGCAGGTGAAACCCGGGCGGGGAGCGCGGGCGGAGCGCTCAGGGGCTTCCCCGGTCCCGCAGGCTAGGCCCTTAGGGTGTAGGATTTCAACGGGGCAAGCGGGATTCCCTCCCCTTTGGTCGGGGAGGGCACGGCCAGGGGGCCAGGAGGGGACTCCGTTCACGTGTCCAGTGGGGGCACCGGCCCGTCTGAACTTGGGGCGCCGTGAAGGGGGCGGGAGACAGGGACCCAGAGGAAAGGTAAGATCCGGCTAGGAGAGCACGGTGTGGGCGTGAACCGGCTCCCGCAGGGGCTCCGGACGCTGCCCACTCCCGGGCGGAAAACTGTTGCCGTCCAAGCCCGCAGTTTGAACAAATGTAGCTGGGGACGCTTGGGGGAGGGGCGCGGGGTCAGGCCTGGTGGGCCTGGAAGGAGACGCGATGTCCGTGGGGGGGCCCCGCCCGGGCCAAATCCGCAGGAGAGGCGCATCAGCGGCCACGGACACCTCCACCTCCCAGCCCTCCTGGGTTCGGCCCCGCGGGCAAATCCCCGGGCTCCCTCTGACTGGCTACGCTGCACTGATTGGCCGAGGCCTGGGCAGCGCTCAGCCTCCGGAGGCCCCGCGGGGAGCCCACGTGGCCCGGCCGTGGGAGGGGATGGGGAAGGGGCTAGGGGAGGGGTGGACCCCAAGTGCGAGGGGCTTTTGGGCGCTGGGCTGGGAAGGGTGCGTAGTCTGCGGAAGCGCGATGCAGCCCAGGCCTGCTCCAGGGCAGCGGGGAGGGAGTGGGCGAGGGGCTCGAAGGGGTGAACCTGGGGGGCTGAGGGGCGCTGCGCTGCCACCGGTCCTGTCAGGAATGAGGGCTGGGACTCAGCGCAGGGGCTGTTTGCTGAGGGGACTTCTAGCCAGTCGGGCCGTGGGGGGACCGGCGCCTCGGCCTGGTACATGCATGCTGCCTCCAGTCCCCACTGGGCTTCCCAGGAGCTGTGTGACCTCGGGGAGTCACTTAACTCCTCTGTGCCTGCACGTTCCTGTTGGCCAAGTGGGAACAGTCAAAAAGCAGCAGGTTCCCGTGCTGCGCTTGTGAGAGACACTTCGAACGTTCGCACGGACACTGGCGCGTGGGCCACAAACAGTTACTTTATGGAAAAGCAGACCAGCCCTCGGGGCTCCCTGAAGTTGGCAGGTTCCTTTCTTCCCCTCCAGGGCCACCATGTTTCCCCGGCGGCCAGAGGCTGCGGAGGGAGAATCTGCTGGAGGAGCATCTAGGCAGCCCTGGGCACCAAGCGGGTTGGTGGTCCAGCTGGGGATCAAGGTCTCGGCCGTGGGAGGGGGCGGCGTGCACTTGCACTTGGATGCTGAGACCCAGGCTTCCCCCTCAGCCGTCCTGAGCAGCTCCCTGGGCGTCGGCACAGCCTGGACATGGGGGCAGCCCTCAGCGGGGTCCCTGGTCCAGGGAGCTCAGCGGGTGTGCCTGTTTCCTGGGGAAGCCGGGCGACAGCTCCACAAGCTTGACATCTCAAAGCAACAGAAATGCGTGGTCTGCGAGTTCGGGAGGCTGCCGCCTGGATCACAGCTCCTCTGGGGTCTCCGGGCGGGACGTCTCCTGTCTTCTGCTCCTGGAGGCCCCAGTCTCTCTTGGCTTCTCTGTCTCCAGGGTCATGACTTTCCCTGTCCCAGGTCAGGGCTCCCTCTGCCTCCCCTGACAAGGACCTTCGTGACCACATTTAGGGCCTCCCCAGGGTAACCCCGGACAATCTTCCCATCTGATGTCACCGTATCGGCAGCAGCCTTTCTGGCCACAGAAGGTGACATTCACAAGCTCCAGGGATCAGGACAGGGACACCTTTTGGGGTCTGTGGGTGGGGAGGGGGTTCGCCAGAGTCCACAGGCCGTCTGCCGGAGAGGGCCCTGCTCAGAGGTCCACCTGTTCCCCTCAGGCCTTCTCGGGTGGGCAGAGGCCCGCTGTGTCAGGCCCCTGGGCCGCTGTAACAAGACAGCACACACTGGTGGCTACTGAATGGTGGAGACGTGTGGCCCACAGCTCTGGAAGCTGCAAGTCCCAGGCCTGGGGCCGGCCGAGCGGGTGACAGTCCTCCTCCTGGCCACACACCTGTCGCGCACCCTCACGTGGTGTCCCCATGTGGCGTCCCCCTACAGCACGGGGGGCAGGGAACCACTCTGCGCCTCTTTGATGAGGCCACTCGTCCCATTCCCAAGTCACCGCCCCAAACATGTCCTGACACCACCGTCCTGGGGGTTCGGACTTCAGCGTACGACTTGGTGGGGTGGCACAGACCTGCAGACCGCCTGCCGCCACGTCGTGAAAGGTCATCTGCTCCATTCAGGGCCCACCAATTTAAACATAACCTCATCCAAAAACACCTTCACGGAAACACCCAGAATAACATTGGAGCAAATATCTGGGCCCCGTGGCCCAGCCGAGTCGGAACATAAAATTAATCCTTACCACGAATATTCTACTTCAAGATATTTTTTTAAAAAGATCTTCAGGAGGTCCAATTTTAGCCCCGCTTTTCCTCTGCAAGGTGTGCACGTGGCTCCCAGCGCCGGCATGGGCCCCGGGGGCTCGTCGCCCCTGCCCCGACGCCCGGGACAAGCTGTCTGTTACCATCTAATCTGTATCCCTGGGGGATTCCCGGGCTCATCGGGAAAGATCACTTTGGGGTTCCTTATGTGTGACTTGAAGCCAGCTCTGCGACCGGACGGGGTGCGCAGGGGTCCCGCCTTCTGCGAGCAAGTCCCTCTCGTGCGAGGGGCCCCAGCGGGCTTGTGCCTCGGGCTCGGATCTGGCCTCTGAGCGCCCTGCTCTGTCCTGTCCGTGCTCCCTTTGCTTGCCAAGTGTAACATTCTGCGATTTCCTGCGGCTGTCGTCAGGCTGGGTGGTTTTCACGATCACGGCCTACGGCGGTCACGTGCCAGCATGGCCAAGGGCACCGAGGGAGCGCGGGCCACGCCCACTCAGGACAACGGGTCCGCTCATCTCCCCCGACCCCAGACCCGCCCCGTCCCAGAGGATACAGTCGAGGCCGGCCTTCCACACAGAAACACAAGAATGTGACCCATAACCAGCACGATAAATATATTTTTAACTTCTCAACCGGCACACAGAAACATTTTCAGCAGCAAACATGCTTCGCAAGGGTCGGGGGCTGGGAACGTCACCCCCCCACCACCACCTCGGAGAAGGGCACCGCAAGGCTGGGTCCTCATCACCACACCCAAAGGGAAGACACGTCTGTGGCAACCTTGGAAAATCCAAAATCAAGCAAACAGAATAATAATTTGAAAGGAAAAAAGAAACAATGTAAGGAAAGTTGCCTGGTTCTAACGAACGTCTTTTTTCTTCATAGTAAAATAAATCATTTCTAAAGAGGAAGTGAGTTCTGTTGAAAATACTTGAAATATTCTCTCAGGGGGAGAAAACAATTCTTCACCAGCTTGGCCGGTCCCGGGCCTGGGGGCTTTGTCTTTTGCCTGTCCGGAGCCAGCAGGGACAGTTCGTCGTGGGAAGCCAGGGCCGAGTGCCTGCTGCCAGGGGGAGAGGGCGGATCATTTCCACCCCCAGCTGCCCACGGCCCTGGGGACCAGAGCGGGGGGGTGGCCGGCGGGGGTGGCAGCACATGGGGAAGTTGCTGGGGCCCGTCCTGCTAGACGACCCAGAGGTCTCCAAGAGAAGCCCTGGCCCTTCTCCCGGGACTCTCCCAGCCAGCGGTAGACGATGAGCCGTCCTGGCGGTCGGGGACGAGATGGCACCCCCTGCCGCCCCCCCCCCAGGGAGGAGCTGGGACCCTGGCCCCAGCTCTGCAGGTCCACTTCCCGTGGGAAGAGGCCATCGCGGAGGGAACCACGCAGAAGAAAGGGCAGGACCCAGTGGGCAAAGTTGGGCAAACTGTGCTGCGTGGCATTCCCGGGGAACCCCTGTCCCCGAGAGCCGAGCCATATGGAGCAGGTCCTCGAGGGTCCTGCGGCTGCCGGCGCTGGAGGCCCTGCATGTGGGGCCGGCCTCGGGGGAGACGCACACCGCCCGCCTTGCAGTTTGAGCAGACGGCGGGGCTCACGGCTTCCAGACGCCGCAGCCGGCCCCCCACCCTGCGCCCGGTCTCGGGCTCCCAGGCACCCCACCGCAGTCGGGGAACTCCTCTGGGTTAACTTTGGGGATTAAGGGCGCGAATGAGGAGCCAGAAACACAAGTGCCAGTCCCAGTCCCCTCCCCAGATGCTTCCCCGGGGCAGCCCCCCCACCTCCCGTCCAAGGGACGACCCTGGCTGTCGGCAAAATGCTTCCACTTGCAGCGAGCGAGCGTGAGGCTGTCGCGTCTCCCCGGAGACAACGTGAGCCTGAGGGAAAGCGTCGTGTGAAGACGCTGCTTCCAGCTTTGCCTCTGGGAACCAGGAGCCCCAGTGCTTCCCTGGGCACCTGCATCTCCCTGGCCCCCGACTGCCGCCCCCAAGGCGGGGAAGAGAGGGAAGCTGCTGAGAGCGCGGGCGGGGCAGAAGGGGCGGCCTGACGGTCGTGGCGGTCAAGGCTCAGAAAACGTGCGGACGCTGCTTCCCCTGGGCTCCGCCTAAACTCTGAACCCGGTGTGGGTCTGGCGAGTGCCGGGCCGGGCGGGCTCTGCCGTGAGCACCTGCCGGGGCGTGCCGGCATTGGGAGGCGGGTGGACAGAAGTGTCCAGAAGCTGTCGGGCTAAGACACGACTTCGCTTGGATCCTGTCAACGTCGGCTCAACACCAGGGCAGGAGCCACAGGCATGGGGTTGGGGGAGGGGCTGCCGCGTCCTTAGGGGCTCTGGGGCACAGGAGCGGGAGGGCAGGCGTCCTGGGAGCAGAAAGCTGTCGGAGCAGTGGGGCTGGGGGGAGCAGGAGTGTGGGGATGGGGGGGCTGCCAGGCAGACGAGACGTTTATGGGAAAGAACCGTCCTGAGAATGTTCTGGCGACGGGGGAGGGGCACGGGGGCCAGAGCCTGGCGTGTTTGAGGGACTGTTGTTCAGCACAGCCCAGAAATGCATCGTGGGTGAGGCTGCGTGAGCGAGAAAGTGTGAGTGAGCGTGTGCAGGGGTGTGGATGAGCGTGCGCAGGTGTGGGGCGTGCAGGGCAGGGCGCAGCTTCAAAGGGCTGCGGGGAGGCGCTCGTGGCCAGGTGACGGGTGTCTGGGAGCAGGGACTGTCTTCCCGGGACTCGGGGAAGCCCCACAAAGCCCCGCGGGGAGAAGCCCGGACAGGCCCCGCGCCAGCAGCTGGGGAGAGCCCCCCGTGTGGGAGTGGTTGTTCCTGGCCTGGATTTGCCCTGAATTTGGGGCATGGACCTAAGGCCCGCCAGACCCAGCCCCTGGCCTGGACACGGAGGCCACCCGGGCAGGGCTCTGTGTTCCTTTGGTGAAACCCACGCCGCGCCAGTGCCCCCCAAGCCCCCCTCCCACGGGCCGTGGAACACACAGGGAACCTTCTCACAGCCGGGATGTTGCTCCACACGTGCACGGCGTCCTGGACGGCTTGGCCACAGACGTCCTGGAGGGTCACGGGGTCAGCCTGTGGGGTGGGAATGTCGGCTGGGGAATCGGGGATGACCTCTGGCCCCCACGGTGCCGGCAGGCCTCAGCCTCCCTGGGCACCAGGTCGGGCCCTCCTGACTGTGTCTCCGGCTACCGCGCTCGTGTGTCACTTCTGTTTCCCTTTATGACCTCATGAGGGAAAGAGGCTGAGATCGTGTCGTAGAACTTCTCTCGGGTGGACTTCCCATTTCTCGTTCCCCGGGGTCGCAGGCGCGGGATCCCCCCCGCTCCAGCACAGAGGAAGACCGCCCTGCGGGACAGTGACATCCGCGGTCTTGCTGCCAAAGCTGTTTTGCTTCGGAAAGATAAAAGGCTTTGCCGGGAGAAACGAGTTTTCTGAAAGGCTGGCCTCGGGAGCCGAGGGGGCTGCCTGGTTCCTGGAGCCCCTGAAGCACGGGGTGGGGGTGGGAGGGAGACGGACCCTCCACCAACAGGAGGGGGAGCCACGGGGGGGGCACCAAGGAGAAACTGAGGCAGGAAGCCCCTTGGTCCCTGACACCCAGCAGGACACAGGCTGAGTCGGCCTGTGAGCACCGTTCCCAAGCCCGTCGCTGTGGACACACGGGCGGCCTCCTGCACACACAGGCCCGGCGGGGAGAGACACGCAGTGACTGCCTGTTCCGCAGGGACAGATGTTTCTTGGTTTGTCCCCCAGAACCCACCACCGGGACCTGCCCGGGTGGCCGGGGAATGAGGCTCGTGAGCAGCCCCGGGAGCCCGGTTCTCTACAACACGTGGTCAGGCCTCCGGGTCAGAGCCGGCCCTTCCGCTCTGGACACCGAGGCCTACGAATCCGTCTCACATCCTCTCCCGCTCCGGGCAGGGCTGGCCGCCCAGGACGGAATCCCCGACGGGAGGCAGACACACAGCCCGGCCTCCTGGAGGACGTGGAGACACGAGAACGTGGAAATGCCGCGCTCCAAACTGCACGTAGGTGAGCAAACGTTTAACCTCAGACCCCGTCACAGGCCCTAGAAACACGGCCCTTCCGGGGACAGTCAGTGGAAGTCTCCGCTGTGGAGAGGACGCCCTGCCTGGGCCTGTCAGTGGGGACCCACCCTGGGTGTCTCCACGGCCCCCCGCTGAGAGGGCTGGGTGTCGTCCGCCCCCGATCGCCTCATCCTTGTCTGTCGCCCCGACTACCGTCGCCGACGTGCACGTGCCGTGCCCCGCCTGTGTCTGCGGGGTTCTGGGACGAAGCTTTCTCTCCTTTGGAAGCCGGCAGGCGGCTGTTGTGAATGTTTGTGCAGAACACCCGTCACCCGCCGGGCGAAAACACACGGTACCACGTGCGGCACGTCGAGGTCTCCCCACCCCGGCAGGAACGCGCGTGCACGGCAAGACGGGGGTGTTAGAGAAAACACGGGGCGCGGGGAGCGCGGGACCCATCTCTGGGACAGGCAGACCCCGACCGGGTGTCCCGCCAACGCCGCGCTCCGACAGCGTCCGGCAGGCACTGCACCGCGAGGCAAGGGCAGGGCCCCGCAGGTGTGACGTCGGACGAGATGACTGCTCTCTGCAGAGGACCGGCCCAGACGCCCAGAAAGTCTGACCGAGTTGGCCAGAAACCACCGTGATCCTCTAGGTGACGCGATGAGGCCGCAGAGCCAAAGGAGCCGGACGGACAGCGCCGTAAGTCGCGCACACATCCGAACCCGCCAGATGGCAAGGCCGAAGGTCCAGAAAATCTCGGGGGGACCCAGGCCCCCACACAGCAGGACTGCAAGGAAGAGTGCGCACCCCCCGTGGGCCCGTGTCTCCGCGGGGGGCCGGGGGCCGGGCCTGCCCCACAGGCAGAGGGTTGCCGCCGTGAGGATGATAGCCCTTGGCGCGCACACGCCCCCCCGGGTCCGTCCCACAGACGCCCCCACACGCCCTGCATCAGTTCTTTTTTGCGACTGAGCCAAGTAAAGCCACAAAACACGCCGTTGAAGCGGCAAACGAGGGGGCCGGTCCGCAGCGGAGGGGCTCGGAGGGGCTGGCTCGGGAGAAAGCCTCCGCAGATCGGAGGCATTGCGTAAAGCGCCCCCGAGGTAGCCAGGCGAGGGGACAGGGCCCGGTGGCCGGGAGCTTTCCGCTGTGAGTGTGGGGGGGTCGTCCTGAGAGGCGACGCCAGGCCCCAAAGGTGTCCTGTCCCAGGGCGTCAGTGCCGGGAGGGCCCTGGCCAGGGGAGCCCAGGGCGGCCCCTCTCAGGGTCAGAATTCAGGAGGGCAGAGAGAACACCCAAGGCTGTCGGCGCCCAGAGGCCGAAGGCACGTGCGGTTCTGTGCATGTGTGCGGCGTGTGCCCGCGTGCCCGGCGTACGGAGGTGTTTCTGGGCACGGACGGGAGCCCCACGCTGGCATGTGCGGAAGGAAGTGCAGGAACCACGGGCTGTGGGACGCCCCCCAAGGCCACAGCAGGGTCTGTGCCTCGGGAGAGCAGTGGGCCCTCCTGAGCCCCGAGAAGGAGAGGCTCCGGGTGGGGCCGTGAGCCCTGCTGTCCCCGGGGAGGCCACCCTGACCCGCCCGGACGCCCTCCCGGACTGCGGCTCGTACCTCCAGGAAGCGAGTGGCTACGTGCCGGTCATCTTGGCTCAGCACCAGATTGTCCACAAACATCCAGAAGAAGGGCCGCCGGCTGCCCGGGCTGGGCCTGGCGTACTGCAGGACGCGGCGGAACTGGAACAGGTACCACGCTGCGGGGTGTGCAGGGGTGGCTGCCGGTGAGGGGGTGCGGTGGAGGGGAAGGCTAGGGGGTTGGGGGAGGGTGCACAGGTGTGGGGAGGGGGTGCTGAGGGGCTGGGGAGGCAGGGGTGACTGTGGGAAGGCCATTCCGGTGTGGCTGGCCTGGCCCGGGCCCCCACGTGCTCCCCAGGGCAGGCCTGTCCCCTCCAGAGTGACTGGGCCTCAAGGGCCCTGGGGTCCGTGTGTCCCGGGCGCCGACCCCAGCCTCCCCCAGCGCGCCGGCATCAGGAAAGGGCCGAGGCACGTAAAGCAGCGCAGGGCAAGAAGTGCCTGCGAGCAAAGAGCTTGTCTGTGTCTCCCCGAGAATGCATTCCGCAGAGCACGGGAGACAGAGACAGGACACACAGCAGGTGGGGCCCGGGCAGCTTCTGGGGTGACAGATTCCCCACCGCCACTGTCCGGTGCCGTGTGGCTTCCCGGGGCTCAAACCCAACAGACCGTACCCCCCACGGGGGCAGGCTGCTCATGCGGGGGAGGCCCGGGGACGGCTGTGTGTAGGAACGCAGGCTGCTGGCGCTCCGGTGCAGGACGGTGGACACCGGAGGGCTGTGACGCGGGCGGGCCGCCGTGTCTTACCTGGCGGGTGGTCGCAGGCCTGGCCGATGGGGGGTGTGGCGCCGTACACGAGGTCAAACGGGCCCCACGCTTCCACCTGCCGGAGACGGGCACACTGCCGATGGCCGCGCGGGACAGCCCTGTCCTGCCACAGGCTCGCAGAGCCCAAGAGCCCCCACAGCAGCGGGCACCCCGTGTGTCCAGGTGGGTGACTTGCGATGAGGTCGAGACCCCACAGGACCCCGGTGGGACAGTGAGGCCCACCAGGTCAGACTTGCCACGGTGGCTCTTGGTGGCCCCGGCCTCGGGGACACGCGGAGCCCAGCCTCTGTCCTCTGAGGAGAGGCCAGCACCCCGCAGGGCACGTGGGGTCTGAGCTGACCTCTCTGCGTCTTACAGAGCTGCCCCGGGAAGGTCGGCACAGGGACTGGCTGGGATTCATACGGATTCTGTGCGCGCCTGACGTGACAGCCGGTGGCCCGGAGCTGACCGCTGGCCACCACCTTCCCCGCCGGCCGTCAGCAGCCTCAGCGGCCCTGCAGGCTCACGGAAAAAGACAAAATCCACCTCCGCTCACACCCGGGCAGACAACAGAAGGACGCTCTTCGACCACAGGGACCCAACGACCCCTCTCCCGGGCCGGAGGGATTCCCGCTAACAGTTCTAGGCTCTGTCATTCTACTAAATAAATTCGTGGGAGACCCAGATACCTGACGACTGGATTTCCGACTGCCCTGAGCTGCTAACCAAGAGCCACATCCCATGATTTGCTCCTAACCCTTGTGTCCCCTCCAGCCAGTCCCCGTGTCCCCCCAGGGGGCGTCTGGCCGCTGGGCTCAGGGACGGCCCGGGTGTCTGCACAGAAGAGAGGGCGTCAGGGCGAGAAGCCGAGTGTGGGCTGACAGTCCCCACAGTCAGCCGCTCGCCCCCAGAACCGGGGGCCGCGAAGTTTTGCACGGAGAAAAACCGAGTCTAAACGAGGCCCCCCAGGCCCCCCGCAGCTGCCGGCCCCCTCCAGCCTGGACCGGAGCCCCCATCCGGGAAAGCCGCAGCAGGTGCAGGTGCGGACCGCCGCGCCCCACCTCTAGGAGGGGCTGCCAACAGCCTGGCCCGCGTCACGGGCCTCGCGAGAGGAAGTGAGGCCGGAGGGGCGGCGTGGGGCGCTGAGGGATGCCACGCACCCCTGAGCCGGGCTTGCTGGAACAGGTGTCCCTGGGGCTACGGAGAGAACACAGGTTTCCAGTACTGCGTCAGGAACGCTGCCACACGTCCCTGATCGCAGGCGTCACGGGACTATCGATGAGGTCTGCCACAGAAGACGGGGGTCCCGCCTTGTTCCTAACCGCGGGGAAGGCGGGTGTCCGCGAGCTTAGCTGAGGGGCAGGGAGATGCCCCGGGCAGGGGAGGCCTCGTGTCACCAGCCTGTCCCACGCCCTGTCTTACCCTTGAGGGAGGACCTTGCCCTGGGGTCTGGGAGAAGCATCACGCAGGGTCGGGCTCCAGAAAGGCCCCACGGGGGTTCTTTGAAAGGGGATGGGGCGAGGGCAGACGGGGGGTCTTGGAGGAGGCCCATGGGCATGGCGTTTAAGGGTGTGGGGCTCCGGTGTGCCCCACGAAGAGGCCGCACCAGCTTTGGGGCAGGAGGGCCCGGGATGCAACAAGGCTGCCCGGCTTCCCCAGGCGCAGCCAGAGAGGAGGGACAGCCCCTCGGACCACCAGCTCCAGGCCTGACGGGGGGCAGAGCCGTGGGGCAGGGAGAGCACAACCCCACGTGGGCCCCTCCTCGTGGCCGGCCGCCCCCTTCAGCAGCCGGCACTCCCGGCCCGGACGCCCTGCCCACGGCTGGTGGCTCTCAGCCACCTCTCCTGCACCAGAGACGGACAGACCAGGTCCTCCTGCCCCGGGGCCACCAGGGGAAGCTGCCCAGCCACCTCCCGTCAGCTGCAAAGGGCTGCTGGCAGAGCTGGGGCCTCCTGAGTCATCTCAAGGCACTTCCTCCCAGGCCGCTGCCCCAGCCAGCAAGAGACAGCCTTCGAGGGAGCCAGAACATTCCATCACTGCGTTCGCAGAGTGCCCCCAGCGACGAACTGCTGGGTTCCAGAATTTCCCTGAGACCCCAGGCGGGGCTGGAGCCCACTGCCTGAGCCGCGCTGTCCCTGGTGCCGGGAGTGGTCCCTGGGATCTCCGCGCCTTGGTGGAGACAGGCCCACAGCTCCGCTCTGGACTGTGGGCAGCGTGGGGCCCACAAACACGGCCCTCTCCTCTCTCCCCTGCCTTGGGGTGCCAGCCCTGCCACCCGCCGCCCCCACCCCCGGATCTCCCGCACACTGCGCTTGTCCCGGTGCCGGGCGCCACGCGGCAGCGCTTACGTCCTTCCTCACGACATCTGTGACATCGTCCAGGTGCTTCAGTCCCCCCGGGGCGGAGCCGCTCTCCAGGAAGCCCAGACTCACGAGCTCTGCGCGGGGAGACAAGAGGAGGGCGCGGAAGGGCCGGTGCGTGACCCCCGCCGTGGAAAACGGCCGATGGCTAATCCGAAAACACGAGCAAACGCTCGCTGGTTCGCGAGCTGACGGGGGCTGAGGATGACGCCGTGTGCGACGCTACAGGCCAAGCCAGCAACCCCCCCGGTGCTGACGTAAGAAAGTCAAGGGATTTGTTGCAAAACCAGGCCTTCTGGGGCTGTGGTGTCGGGTTCTGGCTTAGGAAACCCGCCAGGCCGTGGTGTTCCGGCTGATGTCACCCGGCCAGCTGTGGGACACGTGGGCGTGGTGGCAGGAGCCCTCGGCCTGGGCTGGGAAGAGGAATCCAGAAAGGATCTCACCGACTAGACCAAGGGAAGCAGCCTCGGGGTGGGCAGGCCGGGGCGGTGACTCCCGGCTCCTCCTGCCAGCCGCTGCGGCCGCTGCCCGCTCTGGCCACAGGCCCCTGGTCCGAGCGTGGTGCCCACGGGCCGCCTTGGCCGCAGTGCACAAGGCCGAGCACAGGGCCCGGAATGGAATGAATGAATCTCCCGATTCCATTTGACCAGAGACTAAGAACTGTTTTCATGGGTTCCTCTTATGTCTACTGGGCCCAGAAGAGTCCAGAGGATTTCCAAAGGCACCAGCAGGAGGGGGTCAGTGCAGGGACCAGGGGGCGGGGGCAGGACCCCCAGCAAGGCTGGAAGGCGTCGCATGGCCGGCAAGCTGGGGGTGTGTGTAGAGAGGGAGAGCTTGGCAGCCCTGTGGGGCGGTCAGGCACGCGGCGAGGTCGGAGTGGACCTCGTGTTCGGTGGCCGTGGGCAGGCCGCGGCCGGTGGGCCCCTCTAGGAGGACCGCCTGGGCCCACTTCGGGACATTTCACACCAACGCTCGCCTCCTGCGTGTTGGCTCCCAGGAGGGAGCCCCGGGGTCCTCACCCGCCCGCCTGCCGCCTGACCCTCAGGGAACATTCTCGGGTCCGTCCCCAGGGAAGGACCCACAGGCCTCACTCCACTCACCTCTCCTGATGTCCCCAAAGAGGGACAGCACCCGAACTGGCTCTCTCTTCCACACGGGCACCGTTTTATACGTCTCCAGCGAATTCTATTAAAAACACAATTCTCGGGGTGACGGCTGCAGAGCCCGTGAGGCACGAGGAGAAGTCTTTCTGGTCCTGCAGAGGCATTTCCCGACCGAGGGAGATACCCCTGAACGCGCCTCCCGGCCAGGCTGGCCCTGCCCCCACCCCAGGTGCCCTCCCTGGCTGAGGCCCCCAGCCCCGAACCCCCCCTCCCGCCGGGTCATCTTGAGCGTGGAGAAGGCAGGAGCGAGGGGCTTTTCCTGGCTGCGGAAGAGGGAAAGTGGATCCCGAGAGGAAGCACTTCCTCTGGGCTTCTGGGGGGATCCTGAGTATGACAGTGGGATTCCCCGACTTCTCTCCTTCCCCACGTGGGCTCGCCAGGTGGTCCCCGAGCCACGGGGCAGCTCTGCGAGCTCCCAGCTGAGGACAAAGGACAGGAGAGCTCGCGGAGGACGCCCACCTGCCCCTTCCAGGATGCCCCCTTGTGCATCAAACACCCCAGGGCCCCTGCCTCCAGGAGGATGCACTTGGGGGTTCCGGTGCCCCACGAACAGGGCATCAAGCTGCCGTCTGGCAGAGCCCAGGCCTGAGCAGGCGACCCCGAGCCACGCGGGGAAGGGTCTGCGCCGGGGCTGGAGCCGATGGGTGGGGGCTGGCGAGTTCGGAGGTGAGGTGCGTGTGAGGAGGGCAGTGGACCCTGGGGGCGTCCTGGTCCCCTGCTGCAGCTGTGGGGGTGGGGAGCTCCTTCCTCCTGCCCCCACCCAGCCTGAAACCACTTCTGTCACCAACTCCAGTTCCTTTCTGAGGGGAACTTCCTGCAGCTGACAAGCGTGCTGTCGGCCCCACGGGGACGGAGGACACTGATGGGGCGGGGAGAGGTTCTACTAGGATCGCGTGCACTTCTGTTTCCAAGAAGCACCATAAGGCCCGTCGGGCGTGGAGCACAAGCTGTCCCTTCCCCCGGGCAGAGCCAGGTGCCTGACAGGCCCACCCGGTGCCAGGTGACCAGCAAAGAGGTGCGGGTGTTCCCAGAAATGTTGTGGCCGAGCAGCTGGGTAAGGGTGCCCCGGGCCAGCCCCGGGTCCCAGGATAGAGGGGAGCCCGCGGAGAGAGGGAAGCACCCCAGGGTCGGCACAGCTCTCTCCCAGCCTGCTGGCACCCCCAGCCCTGCCCGTGAGACGGTGGCTCTGGCACATCCTGGGGGGCGGTGGGCAGCCCCGTCACCCCACCTGCTTCCCACCACACAGCAGCCGCCCCAGAAAGCCCACTCCACGGAGCTGGGGGTTTGCCCTCTTCCCACGTCCACGGGGTGAGACCTGCTGCCTGAGAAGACTCTGCCCAACCTCCAGAAGGATCTGGAGGCTGTGGGGGAGCCGGAGGCTGGGGAAGCTGGAGGGGTGCCCAGTTTTGACAGATCTGGGTGTGGGTCGCTTGCTGTCCCCGCTTGCTCCCCCAGAGTGACCACGCTTCCGTCCTAGCTTCCTGGGGCTGCCATAACATGAAATACAAGCTGCGGCCTAAAACCACTCCTGTGCGTTTGCTCTGGAGACCCAGAAGCCCCAAGTCCGGGTGCAGCTGGTCTGGCTCCATCCCGGGACTCCGAGGGAAGTCCTCCTGCCCAGCGTCCCTGTGCCGGCAAGAGCTCTTTGGCTCTCCCGGGGTCACACGGCTGGCTTCCCTCTGGGTATCTCCATCCCTGTCTCCTGTGACACCTGTCAGTGCCTTGCAGGGGCTCCCCAAGCAGGATGACCTCACCCGGAGACCTAGAGCTAAATCGCGCCCACACAGACCCCAGTTCCAACATGGGCCCCCGTCCCAGGAACCACGGGCTAGGACTCGGAAGACGTGGCTCAACTCACTCGGATGAACCCACAGCTCCGGCCTAGCGCACGGCTCCTGGCCTCCACCCTCCAGAGGTCCCGCGTCCATGCCCTGTGTCCATGACCCGTCTGTGCCCCGCTGTGCTCCGTCCCTGCCTATGCGGGCCGCCTCGGGGTTTGCTCCCACTTGCCGGACTCGGGGCGCACCTCTGCCGAGCCCCAGTCCCCCCACCGCCGCGAACGCTCACTCCCTGCTTGGAAGAAGCGCGTCCGCCAGACCCCGGCAGGAAAATGAGGCAACAGCATTTGCTTCAAGCCTGTTTCATCATCGGCTCTCAGAGCCGCTGGTAGCAGAGAAACGTGACAGTCAGGGCCCCGCGCTTCGCCATCAGTCCTGGAAGCCCAGTCCCCCCCCACCCCCACCCCTGCCCCCTCGCTGCCCCTCACCGACTCCCGGTCACAGAAGGCCTTCAGCCCACCCCGCCACTTCTGCCGCCTCTGCAGGAGCCCGCTGCGGGGGAAGGGCAGGCACAGGAAGCACACCCAGTTGCTCATGGCCTGCACCCTCCCCGACGTCCCGGGGCCCACCAGCGTGTCCACGCACTCGAAGCAGTAGCATCTAGAGGCAAACGGTCACAGTCACGGACGCGGCCTTCCCTCGGCCACCGGGCAGCCGGGAGCCGGCTCTGGCTTCAGAGTGAGGGAGAAGCCACCCTCATGCTCCCGGGGGGCAGGGGTGAGAATAAGCTGTCCCCCGGAACGGGGCCCAGTCCCTCCCAGGAGCCCAGAGGAACAGGAGCGAGCGTCTGCAGAAGACAGCGGTGTGGGGGGTGAGCTGCGATTTTCCGGCAGATTCCGCAGGATCCGCTCTGGCTGCGGGGAGTCAGGGTCTCCCAGCCCAGCTGAGGGTGAGGACACCAGCCGGAGGTGTGAGGGCGATGCAAGTACAGTGGCCCGGGGGGGGGGGAGACCGCAGCTGGGGCGCGGGCGGCCCCTGCCTGGCCCGGAGCCTGACCGCCTGTCCCCGGGGAGCGGGTGTGCGTCACTTCCCTACTCATGACTGAGCTTGCCGCACGCCTTGGCATTGATAACAGTGAGGAGGAAAATCGGGGACGCAGATCTCCCGACACCCCCTGCCCCCCACCCCCCCGTCAAGGCTCCACACCAAACAGGACACTGGGGTGGAGATGGAAATCATCTTGGGGGCATGTGCCCCCACACTCCGGCTGAGGCGCCCAGAGGCTGGGCGAGCCCTAGATGGTGGGCAGGGGCTCACCGTCCTGCCCTCCCGCCGGCTCTGAGCACCCCCCAGGCCGAGGCGTCCTCCGGGCACTGAGGTCCTACTGCCCTCCCAGCAACCCGTCACCAGGGCTGAGCCCCGCGCCTGCTCTGAGCCACTTGCTGCGCAGAGGCCCCCCCCCCCGGGCTGAGCCCCCCCTGGGCCCCCCCCCCGCGCCCCCCCCCCCCCCACCCCCCCCCCCCCCCGCCCCCCCGAGTCCCGCCCCCAGCCGCACCGGGTGCAGTCGGGGTTCTCGCAGATGAGCAGGGTCTCCCCGGAGCAGCAGATGGAGCAGTAGGACTGGTACCCGTCATCGTCGTACAGGAAGAGACAGTCCAGAAACTTGTCCTTGGAGAGGGCAGAGCTGGGCTGGCACCTCCCGGCCCCGAGGCCCCCAGCAAGGTCCCCCTCGGCTCCCCGCGTACCTTGCAGGGGGCGCACATGCCGCCCTCAAACAACGGGTGCCGCGTGTGCACCTGGAAGCTCCCGCAGCAGATGCACACGTCTGAGGGCCCGGCGTCGCATCGGGGGTCGTGGCACCGGCAATCAAGCGACACACTCAGCAACACGGCGGAACACAAGGAGGGACAGGAGCCCCTGCTCCCGGCTCGGGGACTTGGCCTGGCCACTGCTCCGGGCCCCCCACCCCCCCACCGTGCACACTCCCCTCTCGGAGTCCCAGCTGGCTTCTCGGGTGTGGGTTCTTTTGTTTGCAAAGATTGATAAACGGACCCTAAAGTGCATATGGGGGTGTGCGTGGCTCCGTGGGTCAGGGACTGACGCCTGATTTGGGCTTGGGTCGGGTCACGACCTCAGAGTGACCGCCTCGGGCTCTGTGCTGGGCCGCGCTAGGCACCAGTAGGCTTCAGATGCCCGCGCTGGCTCTCTCCAGTGAAGAAATCTTTAGAAAATTCAAATGGAAACACAAATCCACAGAAAAACAAAGGAGATTCACGCCTGCCTAATGCTGGAAAGGGGAGGCAGTACCCCAGGTGGGGTCCGGGGTTTCTTTTGGGGGGAATGAAAAGTGAAGTGAAAATCTCCACTGTGGGGAAGGCTGCGTGACTCTGGGACTACACTTGGAGACGCTGGAATGAAGCTCTGGGGCCCTGGGGTGGGTGCGGGGAGAGGGGCAGGACCCCCACCACGGCCACGGCCACGGCCTTCTCCGAGACGCTGAGCAAGGCCGGCCGCGGCGGGCTGACCCGGCCCTCTCCCCCCGCCGGGGCTCACCTTCTATGTCCCTCTGGTTCACCCTGACTTCATACGCAAGGAGCTCTGAGAAACGAAACAAGAAGAGGGCCGGTCCCTCTCCGGCCTTCCTCTCCTGCAAACCTGGCCAAGGGTCACAGGGTGACCTGATCTCACGGCAACTGAGGGGCGGCGGGGGGCGGAGGGTGCCGCCCCGCCTCTGCCAGGCATGTGAATATTCCAGAAGCCTGGTACCTTACACATGGCCCAGGCCCGGGGCTGGCATCCTCGGGGAGGGACCGGTACTGGAAAGAGCCCTCACCTCTGCAGGGCGCCGGGGAAGCCGGTGCGGACGGCTCGCTGGAGCCCACCACGATCACATCCGTGCTCTGCTCTGCGTCCGGCTCCAGGACCGGGACTGGGACAACCACACGGAGACCCCGCGGGAGACGGGCCCGGACGGAGGGAGAAGACGGCCGGTGGGCCTCTGCCTGAGAACCCTGGCTCCCGTGGGGGACGCACCTGATCACCCAGCTTGAGCCCCCCTACACTGCTGCCTACCCCGCCTGACCCAGCACCTCGGGCCTGACCCAGCACCTACCCCTCCTGACCCAGCACCTCGGGCCAGGAAGACCTGTGGGGAGCGCCAATCATGCCCCGAGGCCGGGTGTGTCCCCTGTGGGCTGTCCCTCCTGGCCCAGAGCCCCCCGCCACTGTGTAGGGCCTGCTGGGCTTCTCTCCACAAAGGGGAGGGCAGGGGGCCTGGGGTGGCCTGGAGGGCCCCAGGTCCACCCCCAGCTGTGGGTCCCTCCCACACCGCCGTGCTCTCTCCTCCCACAGGGTCCCCCAGACCCGTCCTGTGGTCTCCCCCGTGACACCCCCAGCGCAGGAGGCCCGAAGCAGTCGGAAGGGCTCACGGATTTCGCAGGTGGCCTGCCAGGGCTCCTCGGGGGGCAGCTCGGGGTCGGAGCGGCCCAGGGCCTCCACACTCGGGGTCCCCTCGGGCGAGAGAGCCATGACACCGTGACAAGGGGCTTCCCAGAAAACGCCTGCGGGCCAAGAACAGGGGGCCAGGGGTGTGGACCCGCAGGAGAGAACTGGGGTGGGGGTGCGCAGGGCTCCCGCGTGACGCCTGACTGCGGGGGCGGGGGCGGGGCGGCGGGGGCGTGAGGAAACCCTCCGTGCCAGGGGGTGCTGCGTGGAAGGGTGAGGGGCTCAGGCGGGCTCTCATAGGGGGGGGGGGGGGGGGGGGGGGGGGGGGAGGGGGAGGGCCGCCCGCAGGATGGGCGGGGTTAAGAGCCACTTCTGTGAGGAGGTTTAGGGTGTGGGAGGAGGGGGCGGAGCTGGGTGGGGGAGGGTGCTGGGGGCGGGGCTGGGGTGGAGGCGGGGCTCCCGCAGGGGAGGGCAGGGGGCAAGGGTCAGGGTGAGGGAGTTCTGGGCTGGCTTGGGTAGCTGGGGGGTCGCTTCCAGAGTGGGGCTGAGGAAGAAGGGGCCGGGGGCATTTACTGCTGGGATGGGCCCAGAGACAGCGGGTGGGGGCCGTGGTTGGGAGGGGGACACCTTTGGGCCCTCTGGGGACTCCGCAGGGGCCCAGCCTCAGGCTGGGCAGATGTTGGGGTGATGCCGGGGGAGGGGCAGTGACTCCCTTTCCCCCAGCTTGGATGTGGGCCCGGTGACTTTCCGGCGAGGAGTGCAGAATGGTGGGGGGTAAGTGTGCACGGACCCCCTCCGCTGGGTGGCCGGCTTGACTTCCTCAGTGACCGGAGGGCGCTCCCGCTCTGGGGTCTTCCTCCCAACAGCCCACGGGCTCCAATCGCTTGACCTGTGAGAGCATCGCGGAAGATTCCAGTAGAGGGACTTTCTGCAAGGTCCCGCCCAGGCGTTCTCCAAACCGCCAAGGTCCTCAGCAGAGGCTAAGGACGTCCA
The DNA here is from genome assembly GCF_022355385.1 of Mustela nigripes. Classification (NCBI taxonomy): domain Eukaryota; kingdom Metazoa; phylum Chordata; class Mammalia; order Carnivora; family Mustelidae; genus Mustela; species Mustela nigripes. Next base: position 217,480,319 of record NC_081558.1, read on the forward strand.
CAGCATGGTGACAGCCCAGAGGAGCCCGGGGACACCTGCAGCTGAAATGTCCCACGGGGTCTTGGGAGGGAAAAGGACGTGAGGGAAACCGAGGACACGGGAGTGCGCCGCGGCCGGTCGCGTGGGTGACTGTCAGCCGCTGGTCCGCGGGGACAGACCTCCACCTGCCAGGCTGTCCCCCGATGACAGAGGATAACGCGGCAGCTGTGCAGTCTGGGAAGCCGGGACTGCGAGCTCGGCCAGCTGACTGTACAGGTAAAAGCGCGGAACTTGCTGGCATTATTCCGTTGTTCAGCAACGCGGCGGCGTCAGCTGTCGTCCCCACGGTGCGCTGTGTTCTCACGACTTTGCCTGCTTTGTACCCAGAACGGGGTGTCTTTTGGCCACGTCCAGCCATCTCGTCACCCGACCCCTCGTCCTCCCCCTGCAGCGACCACCAGCCCGTTCTCTGCGGCTAACCGACGGTGCCACCCAAGTGCCCCCCATTTTTTAAATTTTAAATGTAATTTTTTGCAGTGGAACCGCCTGTGTTGCTCTTCCCTCCTCTTCTTAGCTTCGTTTGGGTGTCATTTAGCAAGGACACCGGGGACAAGATCATCACAGGGACGCTGGGCCCCTGCGTCACTGCTGAGCCTCTGGGCCCTTCCGCCTTGTTCTAGAGTCTGGAGGACGCCGGGCTCTTTGCAGGGCTGCAGGGGCTCTTCTGGCTCCGCGGAAGGGACCGTGTTCTTGCTGGGGGGCTCACGGGGCAGGAAGAGCATCTGGGGGGGGCAGGAGCCGCCGGTCCTCACCGTGTGGGGCGGAGGCTCACAGAACGTTCTGCACAGGGTGGGGGACAAGTGCTGGTGTGGCCCCAGGATGCTCCCAAGCAGGGGCCTTGCTCTCTGTCTAGGGGTCCCTGGGCACCCTGTTGCAGCGGTCTGCAGGAGGTCACAGAGCGCGGGTGCCCTGGTGGTCTGGAGACAGACCCCGGAGGAGCTAGCCTCTTGGTGACCGGCTCAGGTCCTAATACCATCCCCAGGACCTGACCATGAGATACACGGGCTTCCCCTGCTGGCTGCAGGTGCCAGGCCTCTGGGGATCTCTGGACACCTGTTCTCGCCTGTGGAAACCCCAGGAAGCCTAACATCTCTCACGTGGAGAGTCCCCTGTGGGAGCAAAGGGCAGGACATACAATAGGCTCCTCCACCTCCGTGGGAAGTACTGGCTGAGCCCCAGCCGTGTATCCGGCCTCCTCCAGGCCCCACGGGGGCCTGTTCCGAAGCTGTCCAGGTGAACCCCGGCCGGGCCTCCTGACCCCCCTGCCTTCCCACGGCCGGGGCGTCCGCGGGGTGGGCGTGGGCACAGGTCAAACACGTCAACAGCCTTTGCAGGAGCCCCCACAGCCTCAGACCACGGAGGCACGGGAGGAGGACCCACGTGCCTGGGGCCACTCTCGGGGCTGCCAGCCCCCTCTTCCGGCCTGACAGGGTCACCTACAGCTTGATCCTGGCGGGGGTTGGGGGAGGACGGGGAAGTTCAGGTGCTCTCGGGCCGGCGGGTGTCCTCCAGACTCCGGGGGGCCCCAGGCCAGCCGGGGCGGGGTGGTCACGAGTAGCCAGAGGGACTCCCAGCCCGGTCCAGGTGCCAGGCAAGCTGGATGCTCACGTCCTGGGGCTGGGGAGAGACAGCACCGCCCCACGTCAGCCCGCAGGCTGTCCTCTGTGTTTCTGCAGCGGCCCCAGAAGTAGCAGGAGGGGCTCGGGGGTCCCACTCCGGGCAACCGGAGAAGGTTCTCGGGCAAATGAAGCGAGAGGGGGGCCTGGCAGCCGAGGCCGAGATGCCTGTCCCCGGAGAGCTGGCTAAGGGCAGACGCTGGCACCGCCGCCCTGAGGCACGTTTGGGAAGAGATCAGGCACGAGTGTCCACCCAGGGCTGGGGTTCGGGACCCTTTCCTTTTACTCCAGATGTCAGGTGAGGGTCCTGGCTGCCTGTGGACCGGTCAGGCCGAGGAGATGGAGGGACAGTGCCTGGGCAGCGGGAGCTCAGAGCCGTCACTCCCTCCCGGGACGGCAGGCTCCTGGGCAGAGGGGCTGCCTCTCTCTGCTCGGCCTGGAGCTGGCTTCCCAAACCGGTGTTCCGTGAGCTCACGTTCACGTGCCGTGTCTGTAAGTGCGCTGGAAGGGGAACATTCTTTGCACGTTAAGGGCGACAGAGGGCCAAGCACATTTCCTGCAGGACTTCTCAGAGACTAAATGAACCCCCAGGCAAAGGACAGGCACACAGTCTGTCCTGGGCCCGTCTGGCCGCCAGACCCTCCCGAGGCTCCCTGTGACCAGGCTTCGGAAGACAGAGTGGAGCTGCCAGCCCCCGGCCTGGGCTCATGGGCTGAGGGGACCAACCGTTCTGGGCTCGGAGCTTCAGCCACAGAGGCAGAGGGGAGAGACAAGGCGGCTAAGCCTCCGAGCTGGGTCCCCAGTGCTCCTGCGGACACCAAAGACCCCAGACGAGGCCACTCTGTAACCCGAGTGGAAAAGGCCAGATGCACTTCCAGCTGTGCGAGCGGGTGCCCCCCACAAAAATGACCAGACAACCCCCTCTCCTGGCTAAGACGGGGGACTGCCGCCTCCTCCCTGTCTCTGGATGGCCTCCTAGGGACACCCGGCCCCAGAGCCCCAGAGCAGCGCCCCTTCTCCACAGCACCCCACTGTGCTGGGCAGGGGTGGTGGGCAGGGGGGGCAGGGGGGAGGGGGACATGGGGGAACCTGGCTCCGCTGTGCTGGGTCTCACTCCCACTGTCTGTCCTTCCCTTACTGATCCGAGCACTGCTTGAACATTAAAGACACTGACTCTCACGTCATCCGTGTGTCGGCCGCCAGCGTTCTCCTGGGCTTGTCACGGATGTCTTCGTGTTCAGTGCTATTTGTACACGCGACTGTCCTGCATTGTTAAGTCACATCCAGTGGCTTTTTCTTTCGTGATCTCTAGTTTTCCTACTGAACTTTAAAAGTTCCTTTTCATTCCAAGAGGAAAAAGACATTCATCTTGATCTCTGTATTGTGTTTCATTTTTGCTACTTATGTCTTTATTCAGAATATTTTTTGGTGTTTGGCATGATTTTTGCAAAAGATTTGCCCTTCGTCTCAAGACTGGCTACGAGGACTCCATCCACTCAGTCACACGAGTGTGTTAGAAATGACACGTGTGTGATGTCATCCGTCCTCGGGTGTGTCCGGGTCCTGCTGCGTGGGGGCTGGGATCCCAGCCACGGCGGTGGCTCCAGCCCCCACCCTCCCCCCGGGGGCTAATGACCATGCACGTGTGTAGCACCACGGTCTTCAGGAGGGTTTTGTGCCTGTGCCATCACCTTCCCAAAGAACATTGGGGTCAAGTTCTAAAGCCTCTGTACCGATGGGATTGGACTCTGTGAGCCTCATAGATTAAGGAAGAACAGACTTTTAAAAAAACAATTAAGAAATGAAGTCCAGAAACATGGTGTATCTTTCTGTTTCATTCTTCTTCTTCTTTTTTCTTTCTAAAGATTTCATTCATTTATTAGAGAGAGAGAGACAGAGTGTTCGCAAGCATGGGGAGCAGCAGAGGGAGAGGGAGAAGCAGGCTCCCTGCTGAGCAGGGAGCCCGATGTGGGGCTCGATCCCAGGACCCTGAGATCATGACCTGAGCCGAAGGCAGAGGCTTAACCCACTGAACCACCCAGGCGCCCTGTTTCTTTCTTCTGTGGGTGCTGCAGATTTCTTATCTTTATTTCTAATTATTTGATGTTTCCTTGGTATCGTGAATATTTCCCACTACCTTTTATTTTCTATTTTTAAAAAAATCCTTTTTAAAAAAGTCTCACTATTTTCTGTTTTTACTAGAAAAATGAATGCAGCTGCGTCTCACAGAGCCGCGGCCACATGGAAGTGTGCTGACTGCGCAGGGAGCGCCGGCCTCCCCGACCTCGGGGCTGGGGGGGGGGGCGGGGGGCCCTTCCAGGTGCCTGGGCTTGCTGCTCCCCTTGCTCTTCTCCACGATGGCGGCATCACCCTACACACGCTGTGCGGCCACCTAGAGCCCTTCGTACTCGTGGGGCAGGTCCCCGCTCACAGCCCGGCTCCCCGGCTGGCCTTTCCCTGGCCCATGGGATGCTCTGGCTTCTGACCGCTTCCCTTGAGGGACGCTCGATGGTTTCCATTCCTCGATCCTCACGCATCACCAGCGGTGGCCTCCCCACCCCTGCAACCACGAAGCAGGTCACATCTGCCCTTGGTTCTCTGCAGACTCAGCAGGACAGGCGCAAGTAGGGACAAGCCAGCCCCACCGTGTGTTTTGGGAGCAGGGAATGCCGGCCCCCGCGGGACAGGTGCCTCCCCAGGACCGCTGCACCCGTGGCTCCTCTGTCTAGAATGCTGCTCTCCGGACTCTGCCGCTCAGGGCTTACTCAGAGCTGTCTCCTCAGTGGTCTCCCTCTCATATCTGCAAACCCTGCCCCTTCCTGCTCCTTGCCTCTCTCGTTCTTTCTGCTTCGGTTTCCTCTTCTGCATTTGCCGCCTCTAGGTGCAGCCCGGGTCACTTATCTATCTGTTCATTGTGAGTCTCCTGCTAGAGTAGGAACTTCTTGGGCAGCGACTTTGGTTAGTTTTGTTCTCCCAGAATAACGTCCGGCTCAGAATAGCTGTTAAATAAATGCTTCTGCGCTCCACGCTGCGTGCACACCTGGCACGCCTGGGATCTTGGAGGAGGGCGTGGGCTCGGTGTCCTCCCGCTGAAACCAACCCCAGAACCTTCCGTCAAGGCAAAGACCACTTGGGCGGCCATGCATCAGCAGAAAAGGTGCATTTAATACATGTTTTTAAAATAACAGTGTTACCCTAAAGACGCAAATGTAGTGATCCAAAGGGGCAGGTGCACCCGAATGTTCATAGCAGCAACGTCCACAGCAGCCAAACTATGGCAAGAACCTATATGTCCATCAACAGATGAACAGATAGAGATGTGGTATATATACACAATGGGATACTATGTAGCCATCAAATAACCCCCAAATCTTGCCATTTGCAACGACATGGATGGAACAGAGGGTATCATGCTGAGTGAAATAAGCCAATCAGGAAAGACAATTATCATATGATCTCCCTGATATGAGGAATTTGAGAAACAAGACAGAGGATCACATGGGAAGGGAGGGAAAAATGAAACAAGACGAAACCAGAGAGGGGGACAAACCCTAAGAGACTCTCAATCTCAGGAAACAAACTGAGGGTTGCTGGAGGGGAGGGGGTGGAGGGAGAGGGTGGCTGGTGATGGACAGTGGGGAGGGCCTGTGCTACGGTGAGTGCTGTGAATTGTGTAAGACTGATGACTCACAGCCCTGCACCCCTGAAACAATGGTACATTTTATGTTCATAAAAGAAAAATAGAGTCTCACCCTCTACGAAGAATTTAACTTGCACAAGCTTATAAACGGCGAGCAAGTGGCAAATATAGAATTTGAAGCCAAAAAAACCACAATGTCCGTGTGGGAAGAGGGACAGGCATGCTTTACCTTGTTCTTACTGCTGAGTCTCATAGAGCCCTGGGTGTTATACACAAAACGAATAGAAGAAGACTCAACAGTGGAGAGAAGGAAGACCAACCTCCCAAGGGACCTCGGAACCCAAGGATTAACATGGTGATTGTTTCCCTGATTTGATTTTTTAAAAAAAATTTTTGCCTCATATCCGAGGCCTGCTACCGAAGAAGCCAGCAATCCGGAAACACCAACAGGCACAGACCAAAACAGCTACTTAATCAGTGGAAGGCCTGAAGAGCGTAAAAAGGCTGGCCTCCCGTGAGCAAGAAGGCGCTCTTCCTCCCTGACCACCCTGAACTGGAGCATTGGTCTTTTCTGGCCTTCAGGCTGGACTGAAACATGGGCTTTTCTTGGGTCTCAGACCTGCCTGCTTTCAGACCGGAGCTTACACCATCAACTCTGCCGGGTCTCCAGCTTGCGGGCTGTGGATCTTGGAACTTCTCAGCCTCCATAATCCTGTGAGCCAATTTTTAAATAATATATATGCACACTGTTGGTTATGTTTCTCTGGAGATCTTATATGGCAGCTCTTATAAGAATGCTTCCGTGAGAAGTTATGAACACATTAGAAACAAGTAGAAAAATAGCAAGTCCCAGGCAAGAAAAAGTCTCAGCGAAGAAAGAGAAGATGAAAGGAAGAACCCAGTGAAAATACAATAGCCAAATAAATAACAACTAAAAAAATAATTAAACAAACAAACAAACAAACAAACCAGAACTCCATGGAGGGGTCAGAGGAAAGACTCAGTGAACCTGAAGATAGAACAGAGGTACACAGAGGCATTTGGGTGGCTCAGTCGATTAAGCATCCTACTCCTGATCTCAGCTCAGGTTTTGATCTCAGAGTTATGAATTAAAATCCTGTCAAAAAAAAACAAAAAACAGAGGTACTCAGTCTGAACCACACAGACATGATATACTGATAAAAGTGAATGGAAACTAAGGGACCTGGGTGGCTACAGCCACAGGATATGTCACCTGTCCCAGACAGAGAAGAGGAAGTGCATGAAGCTAAAAAGTACATGCAATGATGATTGAAAAAGTCCCAAATTTTGGCAGAGGTCATAAAGCCCTGTAGATTCAACAATGTGAACAAATCCCAAATAGGATAAAACCAAAGAAATTCACTCTGAGACACATCATAGTAAAATTTCTGAAAACCAAGGACAAGGACAAGGAAATCAGTGAGAGAGATCTGACATTATACCTATAATAGGAGAAACAGTTCAAATGACACCAAGTTTCAGAAATCATGGAGGAGAGAAACATTTTTCAGGTGTTGAAAAAGGAGAACTACCAACCCAGAATTCTGTGTCCAGTGACAATGTCCTTTAGGAATGAAGGAAGAACCAAGAATTCTCCAATAGAAGAAAACCAAAAGAATTTATCATGAGCAGTCCTACCCTAAAAGAATATCAGGACAAAAGGAAATGATTAAAGAAGGAGTTCTAATGGGACGCCTGGGTGGCTCAGTGGGTTAAGCCTCTGCCTTCGGCTCAGGTCATGATTTCAGGGTCCTGGGATCGAGTCCCACATCGGCCTCTCTGCTCAACAGGGAGCCTGCTTCCCCTCACCCTCTCTGCCTACCTCTCTGCCTACTTGTGATCTCTCTTTGTCAAATAAATAAATAAAATCTTTAAAAAAAAAAAAAAAGGAGTTCTAAAATATCAGTAAGAAGGAAAGAACAATGAAAAGAGTTAAAATGTGGATGAATACATTTCCTTTCTTCTCTTGAGTTTTACAGATTTATGTTTGACAGTGGAAGCAAAAATTATAACGCTGTCTGATGTAGTTCTAAATGTACTTAGAATAAATATTTCAGGAAATCATATTATAAACGAGGAAGCTAAAAGGAGGTAACATGAGGTGAGGTGTCTATACTTTCACACAAACTGGGAAAATGTTGATGCCAGCAAATGGTGATGAGTTATGTAGATAACATACATATTAGCATAGATAATATGCATATCAGATGATAGATAACAGCATATCAGAGCAGCCACCACAAATCTATACAAAAAGATACTGTAGACAAATCACAATGGGATCCTGTAAGGTGTTAAGGTAACCCACAGGAAGGTAGAAAAAAGAGAACAGAGAATGAACAAAAAGAACAAAATTAAATGGCGGATTTAAGCCATAACACATCAATAATCACATTAAGTGTAGATTTTTTCTAAGTAGACCTGTTAAAAGCCTGGTTTCACACAGTAGATTTTAAAAAACGACTGCCTATAGGCTGTGTACAAGAAATTCACTTCAACTATAACAATTTAGGTAGATTGGAAGTAATAGGGTGGATGGGAAAAGATGCGGTACGCTAACATGGACCAAAAGAAAGCATGGTGGGGTGCCTGGGTGGCTCAGTCGTTAAGCTTCTGCCTTTGGCTCAGGTCATGATCCCAGGGTCCTGGGATTGAGCCCTGAATGGGGCTCTCTGCTCAGCGGGAAGCCTGCTTCCCCCTCTCCTACTCCCCTACTTGCATTCCCTCTCTCGCTGTCTCTGTCTCTGCCAAATAAATAAGTAAATAAATAAATCTTTAAAAAAGGAAAGAAAGAGAGCATGGCTATCTTAATACCAAATCAAGTACAGTTCAAAGCAAAGCAAGTGACCAAATGACCAGAACAATGAAAACTGACCCTTTTATCATTACATAGTGACAAAATGGCTAATCTACCAAGAAGACATGAAAACCTAGACAAGTATGCAATGAACAATGAAATTGATAACAACGTGCAGCAAACCTAATAGAACTGAAAGGAGGAGCAGACGAATCCACAAGGCAACTGGAGAAATCCCATCCCCCACCCAGCAATAGCCAAAACAACCAGCAAACACGTAGGGAGACCCTACATCACCGTCAGCCAACAGCCAACATCTCATCAACATTTACAGAGTGTCCCACCCAACAGCAACACATGCACATTTGTCTCAAGTGTGCATAGTTGTACACCAAGATAGACCGCATCCCAGGCAATAAACAAACCCCAACAAACTTAAGAGAAGTGAAGTCATATAACATGTGTCTTCTGATCACACTGGAGTGCAACTAGAAATTAAAAGCAGAAAGATAACAGAAAAGTCTCCAACCACATGAAAAATAATCATCACTTTTCTAAATAATCCATGGGTTAAAGAGAAATATCAAAAAACACATTGAATTGAATGACAATGAATAAAGCAACATACCCAGCATTTTGGGTGGTAGCTACAGCAGAGCCAAGAGGATGCTCTGGTGCTAATGCAGACATCAGAAAAGAGGAAACATCTAAGCAACAATCTATATGCCCTCAAGAATCTAGGAGAGGGTCGTAAATCTGGTCTGAACTGGTACCAAAAGGTTGGAATTATTTCCTGCATATTTTCAGACCATAATGCTTTAAAACTTGAACTTAATCACAAGAGGAAATTTGGAAGGAAGACAGATAGGAAGAGGTTAAAGAGCATCTTATTAGAGAATGACCGGGTCAACCAGAAAATTAAAGAAGAATTAGAAAAAAAAAATGAAAACAAAGGAAAAAGAAAGCACAACTGTTCAAAACTTTTGAGGTGCAGCAAAGTCAGTCATAAGAGGGAAGTACATAACAATACAAGCCTTTCTCAAGAAACAAGAGAACTCTCAAATACACAACCTAACCGTACACCTAAAGGAGCGAGAGGAAGAACAGCAAACAACAAAGCCTACACCTGCGGGAGTAGAGGAGTAATAAAGATTAGAGCAGAAACGAATGAAATAGAAACCAAAAGAACAGTATAACAGATCAACAGAACTAGGAGCTGGTTCTTGAAAGAATTAATAAGATTGACAAACCCCTAGCCAGACTTATTAAAAAGAGAGAAAATGAAAGAGACAGGACCCAAATTAATAAAATCATGAATCAAAGAGGAGAGATCACAAGCAACACTGAAGAAATGCAATTATAAGTAAATGTGATGAGCCATTGTATCCCAACAAATTAGGCAATTTGGGAGAAATTGATGGATCCCTAGAACTATATAAACTACCAAAACTGAAACAGGAAGAAATATAAGACCTGAACAAACCCGTAACCTAAAAGGAAATTGGAACCGTCATCAAAAATCTTCCAACAAACAAGAGTTGAGGGCCAAAGCCTTCCCAGGGGGGAATTCTAGCAAACATTTAAAGAAGAATTAATACCTATTCTTCTGAAGCTGTTTCAAAAAATAGAAAATGAAGGAAAACTTCCAAACTCTTTCTATGGGGGCCTACATTATTTGATCTCAAAACCAGACAAAGACCCTACCAAAAAGGAGAATTACAGACGAATAACCCTGATGAACATGGATGCAAAAATTCTTACCAAGATACTAGCCAACAGGATCCAACAGTAGATTAAAAGGATTATTCACTACAACCAAGTGGGATTTATTCCTGGGCTGCAAGGGTGGTTCAAACTCTGCATATCAATGTGATACACTAAAGTAAGGAAAGAAAGGACAAGAACCATATGATACTCTCAGTAGATTCAGAAAAAAGCATTTGTCAAAGTACAGCATCCTATCTTGTTTAAAACTCTTCACAGTGTAGGGGTAGAGGGAACATGTCTCAATATCATAAAAGTCATAAATGAGAAACCCACAGCAAATATCATTCTCAATGGGGAAAAACTGAGAGATTTCCCTCTAAGGTCAGGAACACAGCAGGGATGTGCACTGTCACCACTGTTGTTCAACACAGTGCTGGAAGTCCTAACCTCAGCAATCAGAAAACAAAAAGAAATAAAAGTCATCCAAATAGCAAAGAAGAAGTCAAACTCTCGCTCTTCACAGATGACATGATACTCTCTATCTGGAAAACCCAAAACACTCCATCCCAAAATTGCTAGAACCCATACAGAAATTCAGCAAAGTGGCAGAATTTAAAATCAATGCCCAGAAACCAGTTGCAATTCTATATACTGTCAATGAGACAGAAGAAAGAGCAATTAACAAATTGATCCCATTTACAATTGTATCAAAACCCCTAAGATACTTAGGAATAAACCTAACCAAAGAGGCAAATGATCTGTACTCAGAAAACTATAGAACATGCATAAAACATTGAGGCAGACACAAAAAATGGAAAAAGTTCCTTGCTCGTGGATTAGAAGACCAAATATTGTTAAAATGTCTATGCTACCTGGAGCAATCTATACATTCAATGCAACTTCTATCAAAATACCATCACAGGGGCGCCTGGGTGGCTCAGTGGGTTAAGCCTCTGCCTTCGGCTCAGGTCATGATCTTAGGGTCCTGGGAGCCCGCATCGGGCTCTCTGTTCGGCAGGGAGCCTGCTTCCTCCTCTTTCTCTCTGCTTGTCTCTCTGTCTACTTGTTATCTCTCTCTAAATAAATAAATAAATTCTTAAAAAAAAAAAACCATCACAACTTTTCACAGAGATGGGACAAATAATACTAAAATTTGTATCAAATTCAACACTCAAAGAACAAATAATCCAGTCAAGAAATGGGCAAAGATGTGAACAGACACTTCTCCAGAGAAGACATACAAACAGCCAACAGACACATGAAAAAGTGCTCTACATCACTCAGCATCAGAGAAATACAAATGAAAACCACAGTGAGATCCCACCTCACACCAGTCAGGAAACGACAGATGCTGGTGAGGATGCGGAGAAAGGGAAACCTTCCTGCACTGTTGGTGGGAAGGCAAGCTGGTGCAGCCACTCTGGAAAACAGCATGGAGGTTCCTCAAAAAGATGAAAATAGAGCTACCCTATGACCCTGCAATCACACTACTAGATATTTACTCCAAAGATACAAATGTAGTGATCCAAAAGGATACCTGCACCCCAATATTTATAGCAGCAATGTCCACAGTAGCCAAACTCTGGAAAGAGCCCAGATGTCCATCCACTGATGAATGGATAAAGAAGTTGTGGTTCATCTACACAACGGAATATTACTCAGCTATAAGAAAGGATGAAATCTTCCCATTTGCAATGATGTGGATGGAACTAGAGGGTATTATGCTGAATGAAGTAAGTCAATCAGAGAAAGGCAAATACCATATGGTTTCACTCATATGTGGAATTTAAGAAACAAAACAGAGGATCATAGAGGGAGGGAGGGAAAAATAAAACAAGATGAAAGCAGAGAGAGACAAACCATAAGAGACTCTGAATCATAAAATCTGAACTGAGGGTTGCTGGAGGGGGGGGGATGGGGTGACTGGGGGATGGGCATTAAGGAGGCACGTGATGGAATTAGCACTGGGTGTCGTATGCTACTGATGCATCACTGACCTCTACCCCTGAGACTAGTTACGTACTGCATGATCATTAACTGAATTTATTTTTTAAAAGATTTTATTGATCTGAGAGAAAGAGAGAATGAGAGAGAGAGAGAGAGCCTGAGAAGGGGTAGGTTCCGAGGGAGAAGCAGACTCCCTGCCAAGCACGGAGCCTGATGCAGGACTCAATCCTGGGATTCCAGTGTCATGACCTGAGCCGAAGGCAGTCACCTAACCAACTGAACCACCCAGGCACCCCCTAAGTCACTGCATTTAAATAAAATAAAATTTAATTTAGAAAAAGAACCTAGAAGAAAAAGAGCAAAATAAGCCTAAAATGGGCTTTGGGAAAAGGAAAAGTATTTTCCTAAAAGTATGGGGAAAGGAATAATAAAAATAAGAGCAAAAATCAACACAAGTGAAAAGAAAAATAATAGAGAATATCAATACAAGCTGGTTCTTTGAGAAATCTTTGAAAAATCAACACATATCCGGGCACCGGGTTAGCACAGCTGGTTGAATATCCAACTCTTGGTTTCAGATCAAGTCATGATCCCAGGTCCTGGGATTGAGACCCGAGGTGGGTTCCAGCCTCTGTGTTCAGCAGACAGTCTGCTTGATGTTCTATCCCGCTCTCCTTCTGCCCCGTCCTGGGTCTCTCTCTCTCGCTCTCACTCTCACTCTCAATTTAAATAAATAAATCTTCAAAAAAAAAAAAAAGAGTAAAAAGAAAAGAAAAATCGATACCTATCTAGCAAGACTGACAAAAAAAGAGAGAAAACAAAAATTACCAATATTGAAACTGATACAGGGGATATCACTGCAGACCTTGAGGACATCAAAAAGATAATAAGGGAAAACTATGAACAACTCTACACTCATAAATTTGACGATTTAGTTGAAATGGATCAATTCCTTGAAAACACACAAAGTGGCACAATTAATCTATAAAGTAGATAATTTGAATATACTATGACTATTTAGGGAATTGAATTCTTAATTTTATTTTATTAAAGGATTTATTTACTTATTTGAGAGAAAGAGGGGGAGAGGGTGGAGGGAGAGGGAGAAGGGATTTTAGCAGACTCCTTGCTGAGCTCAGAGCCAGATGTGGGACTTGATCTCAAGATCCTGACATTAGGACCTCAGTTGAAACCAAGAGTTGGATGCTTAACAGACTGTGCCACCCAGGGGCCCCAGGGAAATTGAATTCTTAATTTTAAAACTCCCCAAAAAGATTTCTCCTGGCTCAGATGATTTCACTGGGGAATTCTATCAAACATTTAAAATATAATTAACATTGTTTCTACACAATCTCTTCCAGGAAATGAAAGAGGAGGGAACTCGCCTTCATTTTATGAAGCTAATATAATTCTGAGACCAAAACCATACAAAGATTGCAAAAACAACAAAAACAAACCAACCAAAAACTACAGGCCAATGTATCTCATGAAAATCCTTAAGAAAATATTAGCAAATCAAATTCGACAATTTATGAAGATAATTATACACCATGACCAAGTGGAGTTTATTCAAGGGATGCAAGACTGGTTCAATATTCAAAAATCAATCTATGTAACCTACCGTGTCAACAGACTAAAGAAGAAAAATCACTTGATCATATTCATTGGTGTAGAAAGAGCATTGGAAAAAAGTCAACACCTGTTCATAATAAAACCTCTCATAAATATAAGAATGGAAAGGCCTCTGAAAGTTGATAAAGAAAACTTACCAAAAACCTGCAGCTAACATTATATTTAATATGCAAGAGGATGTGTTCACCCTGAGATCAGGAACAAGGCAAGGGTGTCCACTCTCATCACTTCTATTCAACATCGTGCTGGAAGTCTGGGCAGTGCGATAAAGCAACGCAAGGAAATTAACAGTCAGTATAGACTGGGAAGGAAGAGACGAAACTGTTTCTGTTTACTGATGACATGACTGTGTTTGCAGAGAATCCCGAAGATTCTAAAGCACTTCTAGAACCAATAAAGGGAGTTCAGCAATGCTGTGGGATGTAGATGAACATGCAAAAAAAAAAAAAAAGTCATTTGTATTTCTATGCACTAACAATGCACAAACACGTGGACATCAAAAGTAGAATCACAGAACTATTTACCCTTGCTCAAAAGATTAACTGCTTAGGTGCAAGTCTAGTAAAGCATGTGTAGGACTCGCAGACTGAAAACCACAAAACCCTGATGGAAGAAATCGGTGAAGGTCTAAATAAATGGAGAGACATACCATGTTCATGGATTGCAACACTCAACATAATAAAGATGTTAATTTCCCTCAAATTGATACAAAGGTTCACTGTAATTCCTATCAGAATCCTAGCAAGATTTTTTATAAATAGAATATTTTTTAAATTTATATGGAAAATCAAAGAAACTAGAGTAACAGAGACAATTTTGAAAAAGAAAAGTAAAATGGGAGCAGATAGAGATGGCCTACTGGGTTTCAAAATTCACTTTTTGGCTGTGGTATTCGAGACTGTGTGGTCCTGGTGGATGGACAGACACACAGATCAATGGAACAGAGCAGAGAAACCACAGATAGATTCCCCACCAATACATCTGCCTGATCTTTAGACCGAGTTTTTATTTATAGTAAGATAAACATACCATAAAATTTAAAAGTTTTAGCATTTGAAAGTTCAAGATCCTGGAGTAATCAGTCCACTGTAATGGTGTGCAACAATCCCTGTCCATTTCCAGAACTTTTTGGTCACCCCGCATGCACATTCCATGCCCATTCGCTGCCACCACCCCCCCCCCAGCTCCACAAGCCACTGATCTGTTTTCTGTCTCTACAGATTTGCCTCTTCTGGGAATTTCATATAAATGGAGCCGCGTAGCAGGCGGCCTTTTACGTCTGGCTTACTTCAGCGAGCATCACGCTTTCGAGGCGCATCCGCACTGCGGCAGGGTCTGTATCCCATCTTTTTCACAGTTGAACAATTCCATCGTGTGGCTAGGCTACGTTTGATGTGTCCATTCCTCCATAGATGAACAACTGGGTTGTTCCCGCCCCATAACCGCTGTTGAATAGTGCTGCCGTGGACATTTTTGCACTGGCTTTTGCACACCTCCTTCCAGTTCCTTTGGGGGCGCAGCTGGGACTGGAACAGCAATTCTCACCGAAGAATTCAGCATATCGAGGTACCTGGCCGACTCAGTCGGGGGAGCTTGTGACTCTTGATCCTGGGTTTGTGGGTTTGAGCCCCACGTTGGGTGTGGAGATGACCTAAAAATAAAGTCTTAAAAAAAAGAAGACCTTAACTTACGAAGGAAATTACTGGGGAGCCGCCATTTTTTCTCAGTGGGTGCACCATTTGCATTCCCCCGACAACGTATGAGTGTTCCAATTTCTCCATATTTTCGCCAACATACTACTTTCTAGTTTGGGATAATAGCCATCCTGGTGGGTGCGAGGTGGCCTCTCATTTGGTTTTCCTTTGCATTTCTCTAAGAATTAGTAATGTTGAGCATCTTTCACCGGCCAACGGAGGCTCAGACAGGGTCACGCAGCTCGCTGGTGGCCGACAGGATGTTAAGGTCCTGGCAAAGTGTCACCAGGAGCCTGAGCCTCCCCGGATGCCCTCCCAGGTGGGAAGTCCCCTCCTGCCCTGTTCCCCGAGCTGAGGCCCAAGTGCCCTGAAGCGGTCTCTACCTTCTTACCCCTGGGAGCGCAGCCCCTCCCGGGAGCCACACATTCTGAAGCCTCCATCTGCGGCGACACAGAAGGTCACCGAGTCCAGGCTTCTTTGAGGGAGCAGAGCCGAGCAGCCGAGGAGCGGCCCCCTCCGGTCTCTGCCCGACCCTGCCCTGATCTCTGGGCACATCACATAGGAAGCATTTCCCTCTCTTTGAGCTGACACGGCCTGGGCCTGTGAGCAGTGTCCTGTGTGCTGAGAGCGTGGACCCGGACACCGTCCATCCAAGGCCTTTTACTCACAGCCTCCTTGGGCCTCAGTCTCCTCATCTGTAGAATGGGGTCATCAACGCCGGCCCAGCGGGGCAAAGTGTAATTGCGAAGTACTCAGAACAGGGCCCGGGGCGCGGTGGGCCGGACGCGTCTGCTGTGTAACATGACCGCGCCTGAGGAAGAGATCCCGCCCAGGTGGGGACAGAGGCTTGGAGACGGCCGGCCGAGAGGCCGGCGGGTCTCTGTGCCCTGCGCCTCGAGGGGGACCTGAGTAAGGCCCAGCTCTCCGACAGCCAGGGGCAGCTGACGGCGGGGGGGGGGGGGGCCTTGCCCTGGCTCCTCTCTGGGTCTCGTAGGCCGCCCCCAGCAGACCCTGCAGGAGGGGGCTGCCAGGGAAACCCCCACGGGGTGGAAAGTCCAAGATTCTCCAAGAAGCCTCGCAGATCTGTTGGCGAGAAGCTGGGCGGCACCTGTAGGCCAGGCCGGCTGCTGACCCAGGTGCACCCACAAGGCTTTCACAGCTCGAGAAAAGCGAAGACTCAATCCTTTTGGCTATTTTTATCCCCTGGACCGTTGTCTTGTGGTTAAAGTGTCCCTTGATGAGTCGGCTGCTGGGGGAAAACTCGGCCGGCTGTCCGAGTGACATTGCAGGGCAGCTTGGCCCGACGTAGGGGGACCCTGAGCTGCCAGGGGAGTGGCTGCGGGCACCCTAACGCCACCAGCATGGCTCCTCAGCACCCCTGGAGCCTCTCTGTGGGATCCCTGCAGCTTGCTGGCCCGGCAGGTGCCCTCAGATGGGACACGAAGTGCTCGGCTCCCTGAGACCGGACCCCTGTGAGCGGGGACGCGGCTGCTCCAGCAGATGCTACGGTCAGCAGTGACTGCGACTTCTGTTTTCTTTCAGAGGTCACAGTGATCCCGCGGCAGAGCGGCCCGGCCAGGGGTGGGGCGAGCGTGCTTCTCTGAGAGGGCAGCCGGGCTGGCGTCGGTGGGAGCCTGGGGTGTACCCTCTGGGCATCTGTGATGGCACAAGGCAGGACAGGCTGGGACCGCCCCAAGCCCCACCGTCCGCGGCCACCGCCCACAGCACTGCAGCTGCTGGGCTCGCAGCTGGAAGCCGGCGGCGCGAGGGCTCTGCTCCCAGGCGGGAGGCCCCAGAACATTCCACAGCCGGCCCTGTCTGCTCTGATCCTCATTGCTCTCGAGGTCCAGCTCTCTGGGTGACAACAGGTCCCAGCTCTCTGGGTGACAACCCCCATAGCCCGAGCCCAGGCTTGTTCCCGAACACCCCAGAACACCCATCGGGCAGCAATCCGAGGGACCCAAGCCCAGGGAGGGGGACAAACCCACACAGGCCTCCCGTGGCAGGAGGAGGCCCTCAGCAGCGCCCCCAGAACTCCCACCACAGTAGAGAACATAGCGACCTCGTGAATCTTGGCGACACCCCCACGGAATCTGCCTGGGCCCCTCCCTTTGTGGGCGGCCCCTCCTCCCAGCGCAGCCCTGCCCTGACTCCGGGCTTCCTGGGTCCTCCCGCCCCACACTGACCACCAGCCCATCCAAGACTGTCCAGGTTCTTCTTCCAAAAGACCTCCCGTGGCTCTGAAGCCCGGCCGCCTGGACGTGCCTTTCGTCTGTGGCCCTTGTGCCTCTGCCCTAGGCCACGCTGGGTCCCGTGATCTGGCAGCACCCATCATAGCCTGGGATGCGGGTCCCCCGCCTGCTACAGCCCCCCAGGACGGCCTCCCCGATTCCCGGCACCATCCTCCAGCCTCCGTCGCCGGCCCTGGAAAGGCTCCTGGGGCGTCCCTCCACTGGGCCGTGAGCAGGACAAGGGCAGGGGCCCACGCTCGGGGCGTCGGTCCGCCGCGCCAGCTGCCTTCTCCGAGCTTTTTCGGAGCACACCTGCGGGAAGGGGCGGGTAGGGTGCAGTGGGTCCCCCGGGGGCGTGTGCTCCCGTGGAAGATGGGTCTCCGAGAGGGAAAGCCACGGGGCCGGCGCCACACAGCCTGTAGGCAATGCCCGGTGCTGCGCCCACCGGCAGGCACTCAGTCCTCCACCCGACAGCCACTCCTCCATCTGACCCTCCCACGGCCCAGGCCCAGGCCCTGAGCAATGG
Source organism: Mustela nigripes (assembly GCF_022355385.1). Classification (NCBI taxonomy): domain Eukaryota; kingdom Metazoa; phylum Chordata; class Mammalia; order Carnivora; family Mustelidae; genus Mustela; species Mustela nigripes. The sequence goes on from NC_081558.1 coordinate 217,498,169, forward strand.
AGGTGGTAATGCCCGCTCCCCACGGGGGACCCTGCCCCAGTCAGCCCCGTGGTCCCGGGCGGAGTGGCCCGTGCGCCTTGGGTGAGGTGGAGGGTGCCTGGGCTGGCTGCCTCCCAGCCCTCTCACCGAGGGGTCGGCCCCAGCCCAGAAGCCTCCTTTACCAAGGGGAGGGATGCCAACAGCCTTCTGGCAGGTGTGGAGCTGGGCGGCCTGGGGCCTGGTCCTCACTGGATCACACAGAATTTTCCTTTCTGGCTCCGCCCTCTGGCCCTGATTGGCTCTGGGGAAACAGCCTTTGCTCTTTTTGGGGAGAGTCTGCTATAACAGAGACGGGGTGCTGGCTGGGCTCAGCCCTCCACGGGTGCCCGCCCAGCTGTGTCCCTGGACAGGGGCCGCGCGAGGGCCAGGAGGCAGAGATGGCCCAGCCACTCCCCAAGGCCAGTGGCGCCCCAAGGCCGCGGGACCCCAGGCGGGGAGAGGGGGCCCCGAGTCCCATGCCCCCAGAACCCACGACGGCGGGCGAGGCCCGGGCAGGTGGGGACGCTGTGCTGCGCCGTCTCCTGAGGCTGCACCGCACAGAGATCGCCGTGGCCGTGGACAGCGCCTTCCCGCTGCTGCACGCGCTGGCCGACCACGACGTGGTCCCTGAGGACAAGTTCCAGGTGGGCCCCAACCCAGACTCCCGGCACCCCCCGGTCTCCCCAAGCCCTGCCGTCGAGCCAGGGCCAATGTCTGGGAGGGTGAGCTTCAGATGGACCTCACTGGCCCCCCACGAGTGGGGGTCAGAAGGTTGGGACGGGGGCTGCTGGTGTGATCACAGGTCAGGGGCCTGGCCTCCAGGACAAGCTCCTGTCCTCCCGATGCCCCCTCCCGGCCCTCCTGAAGCTGCCCTCCAAGCCAGGGCTGTGGTCCCCGAGTCCCAGGCCGGCCTCCCTCGCCCCCAGCGCCCTCGGGCATGCCCTCGCCCACGCCCACCTCAACCCAGGGGCATGGACACGGCGCCCACGTCTCCTGCAGCACCCTCCGGGAGGGTGGCAGGAAGTAGGGGAACTGGGGAGGCAGGCGGCAGGGCCTCCCACTCCCCGCCTTGCTTCAGGAGACTCTGCGCCTGAAGGAGAAGGAAGGCTGCCCACAGGCCTTCCACGCGCTCCTCTCGTGGCTCCTGACCCAGGACGCAGCTGCCATCCTGGACTTCTGGAGGGTTCTCTTTAAGGACTACAACCTGGAGAGATACGCCCGGCTACAGCCCATCTTAGACGGCTTCCCCAAAGGTGGGGAGGGCACTGTGGGGGCGCGGGGGTCCCACGGGGCTCGGCCCCCCTCACTGGGGGCCTGCGGCGGCTGGAGTCACTCCAGCTGGACTGAGGAGGGAGGGCCGGGCGTGGTTAGGGAGCCCCTGGACATCACCCAGGACCGTCCTGGGCTCTGCGTGCCGAAGGGCCGGGGTCTTGCCCTCCTTGCCACGGGGGGGGGCTCCGGTCTTGAGGCTCGGCCCCCCTCGCACCCTGCAGATGTGGACCTCACCCAGCCCCGGAAGGCGAGGAAGCCCCCGACGGGCCCCAAGGCCCCAGTGCTGCTGCCCAGACCCCCCACCAAGAGGAAGGCCCCGGAGGAGCCAAGAGTCGCCCTGCCTGTGGCATCGTCTCCACGGGGGACCTCCAGCCCAGGTGCCTAGTTGAGGAGCTAGTCGGGCACAGACTGCCCTGGGGAGCGCCTCACCCCTGACCACACCCCTTTCCCCACCGCCTGGCCTGGAGCCTGTTCGGCAGGGGCTGCACTGGTCCCCTCTGGATACCTAGAGGGTGAGCCTAGCCGTCCCTTGTCCCGGGACCCTGGGAAGTGGGCAGGATGTGGACACCAGAGCTCAGTAAAGCAAGGGGACCCCAGCGAGTTGGGGAGGCCCCACCTTGGCCCCCGCAGGGAGATGAGGGTCGGGCTGCTGCGCCCCCTGCAGGCTCCCAGGCGAAGGCCAAGCCGTCCAAGAAGCCCGAGAGCAGCGCGGAGCCACAGCGCCTCCCGCCGGGAACTGGTGAGCCAGACGCCCTGCCACCCCGTGCCCTGCGGCCGCGGTCAGGGGATCAGGGGCCGAAGTGGGGTGCTGCCCTCGGAGGGCCTGTCCTGGCGTCTCCGATCACCCCACATGTGGCTGGCCCCGTGTCCCCGTCCTTCAGGGTCAGCCCAAACCACGCTTCCTCCAGAGTGTCCTGCTTGTCCGTCTGCTGGATGAAGCCTGGCCCCTCTCTGTCCCCTCTTTGCCCCAGCCCGGGGGACCTCAGAGACCTTCTGTGGTCACCTGACCTGCAGGCTGCCCCCGAACTTGGTCTCCTCCCAGCAGCCCAGGGCCAGGCGCTGGGTCCGTGTTCATCCCTGCCTGGAGTGAGTTCACACACACACACACACACACACACACACCACCACGGGTTCTCTGTACAGTTACTCACGGGCTGTCTGTCTGTCTGTCTGCGTCCAGGGGCTGGGCCCCCTCCCGCGCCCGCCCTGGGCAGAAGGAAAGACGGGTTCCACAGCCCAGGCCCCTCTTGGCCCCCTCCCCGCCGCCGCCTGCAGGAAGGCGGCGTCCAGGGGCTCTCCTTGCCACGGGTGACCCCCCAGCTGCCTCTCCTCTTCTCAGGAATTCAGACCATGGCCACTTCGGTCCAGAGGGCCGTGACGGTGTCGTCGGGGGACGTCCCAGGAGCCTGTGGGGCGGTGGAGGGGATCCTCATCCAGCAGGTGTTCGAGTCAGGTAGACGGCTCACCTGCCGGAGGGACGCAGGCCCCCGGGCCCCCGACCACCCTGAGCACCTCGCGGCCCCAGCGCTGGCGGGACCATGACTCTGCTACCTCTGGAGGGGGCACGGGCACCGAGGGCTCCCCTCGGGGGTGCGGGGCCCTGGACTTCTGGGGGGCCCGCGGTCCAGGGCCACAGCCTGGGTCAGTTCTGCGCATTCAGACGGGCCCCTCAGGGTCTTGGACTCACCCCTCCCCAGGACAGCCTGAACACCTGTGCGCCCCCCCACCTCCCTTCCCTCCCTCTGAGCTCGGCAGCTGCCCGTGGGGATGCTGAGGACAGTGAGGGCCAGCTGGCCCCTGGAGCCAGGGAGGGTCCCAGGGAGGGCCCCGAGGACCCTGCAGGAGCTCCCCATGGCAGTTATGACCAACGGCCAACAAAGCGGGCAGCTTCGAACAACAGACTCCCCAGATCAAGGTGTCGCAGGGCGTTGCTCCCTCCGAAGGCTCCAGAAAACTTTCCCGCCTCGCAGCTCCCTCCCCCGGGATGCCGGCAGGCCTCCGCCCGGCTGTCTGCCGCCAAGCCACAGGGTCTCCTCCTTGTGCCTGTGTCCTCTCCGCTCTTGGGGGCACCTGTCATCGGACCCAGTGTCCCCAGTGTCCCTCGGGAGCCTGGTCCCGAGCGGAGCGGGGCTGAGCGGGGCGGGGGCGTGGCGGGAGCCAGCGGCCGGGCCGAGAGCCTGCTCCGGTGCCCGGTCCCGGGGCCGCCGAGCACCGTCCAGCCGGACTCTCCTCCCAGGTGGAGGCAAGAAGTGCATCCAGGTCGGGGGGGAGTTCTACACTCCCAGCAAGTTCGAAGACCCCAGCGGGGGGAAGAGCAAGACGCGGGGCAGCGGCCTGAAGACCCTGGTCCGGGCCAAGGGGCCCCAGGCTTCTGCCCCCGTAAGCACCGCGCTCTGCACCCGAGCTCAGCTGGGGCGGGGCCTGCGGGGGGGCGGGGCTCCTCCGGTGGTGACCCTCCCCTCCCTCAGCAGGGCGGAGGCGAGCCGAGAGCCGGCCAGCAGGGCAGGGCACTGGCGGCTCCCGCCCTCCCCAGCGAGCCCCAGCCCCACCAGGTAATGCGCCGCCCACGGGGGGAGGGGGTGGGACGCGCCTCCATCGCCTTCTGTCCCGCGCCCGGGGCGCTCCCGTGGGGGGGAGGACAGAGGCCTGGCTTTCCCTTAACACTACGCTTTCTGGTAACACACAACCGTAAAATTCCAAGTAAGTCAGGGAAAGCGAGTCCTACCGGGCTTTGACGGGTCTAGGCACCCGCTGTCCCTTGTCTCCCAGCGGGCCAGTGGGTGGGGGTCAGGAAGCGGAGCATCAGTTCCTGTCCTTGGGCTCCCAGGCAAGGTCACGGCTCTGGCAGCCCCCGCCCACACCGGGCGGGGTGCTGGGCCCCAAGCCTCAGGAAGGGCGGGATCCCAGCCGGCCTCCCAGGGCTCCCCGGAAGGCAGTGGCCGGGGGCAGGGCGGGGGCGGGGGGGGGCTGGTTACGACAACGAGTGTGCTCCTCGCTGGGCCAGGCTGCCTGGTCTGGTGGGCTTCTGGAGGAGGTGACCCCGCGGAGGGGACTGTGGCACCATTTGGGCAGGGCTGCGAGGTGGGGACATTGAGGGCCCGCAGGGAGCAGGCAGGGGACGCAGCAGTGGAGCTGCTCTGAGGGGCTCCCCGGGAGGGCGCCCGCCACCCCGGGATCTCCCAGAGGCTGCGTGTGTCTCGCCCGCGTCAGAAGAACGAGGACGAGTGTGCCGTGTGCCGGGACGGGGGGGAGCTCATCTGCTGCGACGGCTGCCCCCGGGCCTTCCACCTGGCCTGCCTGTCCCCGCCGCTCCGGGACATTCCCAGGTGAGCCCAGCACGCTGGCCACCCAGGCTGCCCCCGCCTGCCTCCGTGGCCTCTTCTACCCAGCGGACCCTGACCCTGGGCAGGAGGCTGGGTCCTCCGTGGGTCCGTTCCGTGGCTGGGAGGGAGGCCTTCGTTCACATCCCTGGACAGTGAGGCTGGGGCCTGGGTCCTCCCTCCCCACCTCCCCGTGTGCCCACATGGCTCCCCCATCACCCCCCAAGCCTGGCCAGGAGGGGGGCCCAGAGGGCACAGAAGAAAGACAAAGGGCTATCCTGTCCCATCTCACTGCACACCCCCAGCCCAAACTCCCCCAGGCCGCCGGGCCCCCCCTCTCCAAGCAAGGTCGTCTTCAAAGTCAGGCCGGGTTTGCCCATCGCAGCAGGGTACCCGTCCGGAGTCTGCCTCCTGGCTCTCCCTGCCCCCGACACTCCCAGCCCTAGCCTCTCCTGCCAGCTCCCACAGCAGGAGGGGAAGAGCCGGGGTGGGACCATCTTCTATCCTGGCCCAGCCCCCTGAGTGACCCTGACCAGGTGGCTTGTCTCTGCCCCAGATGCTTGTCACCAGAACGAGAGTGTTGGGGCGGGGCTGCGGTCTGCCTTCCTGCCCTTGAGCACGTCCCCTTCTGCTGGGCACCACCCGCTTGTGGAAACGTGGGTCCAGGGGCTATAAACACCCCGGGTCAGAGAGGTCCCACTGACGCGGGGCCCATGAGAGGCACGCCCAGGCCACTCTAGGTTAGCAGGAGTCCCGGATTCTCGGGGCTCGGCAGAGACGCTCTCAGACAGGACAGCGACAAGGCTAGCGAGGGCCCCCCCAGCAGGGGTAACCTCCCCAGTGTCCCGGGCTCTCCCGCAGACTGGCCGGGCCAGCGCCTCCAGCGTGGCTTTGCCCACCGGCCTGCCTGGGCCTCCGTTTCCCCACCTGAAGAGGGAGAGGGGTGACTTGGAGGGAACTTCAGGCCTCCCCTGCCCTGCGCGCTGGGAGTCCACTGTCCCTTCTGCTTTCCTTGCACGCCCCTGGCTGGTGGCCACGGGAGCAGCGGGACGTGGAGGTGTTCCAGATGCCTGCAGGCAAGAGCCCCGCCGGACCTGCCCCGGGCCGAGGAGCCCCCGCCCGCGGAGCCGCCCGCGGAGCCCCCAGTACGTGCAGGCCCCTTCCAGGGCCCTCTGTCCAGCCTGCTGGCCACCCCTGCAGGTCGGGCCGGCCCCAGCCATGCAGCTGTGCGCTCCCCGCCCCGGCCTGGCCTCACCTCACCGGCTCGGCTTTCCACACTGGGAAGTGGCCCTTCCAGTGGCCCCATTTCTCTGGCCTCAGCTCTGTCGGTCCAGCACAGGGATACCCTTCGGCTACTGAGAACATTATCTCAGAACGTTCCGAGCATCCGGCTGCAGCCGAGACGCGGGTGATAGAACACAGCCCGCGGGGGCCGCAGACACCCCGCCTCAGATGGGGGCACAAGGACCTTGCTGAGCGACGGGACCCAAACCTTTCCCACCCAGGGCGGGGTTCCCCGACACCAGCTCCCCTGGGCTCCCCTGGGCTCCCCGGGTCCGGGGATCACTGACTCCCTGGGTGGCCTGTGCCAGTCCCCCTGTGGCCTCTCCAAGCCCTGACCCTCCGGTTCCAGGTCCTTCTGGGACTGAGGCTGACAGGAGAAGAGGCGAAGGGACTGTCCAGGGAGACCCTGGTCGGGGTCGACACCGCCGTCCCCTACAAGCACCTGCCGGCCCCACCTTCGGCCGCCCCCTTGCCGGTGCTGGACCCCTCAGCCCTGCGCCCCCTACTGTGTGTGGGCCCTGAGGGGCAGCAGGTGAGGGGGTGCTGGGGTCGGGTGGCTGTCTGATGGGGGCTCAGGGGCTGCAGGCCCCCACATGGAGCTCTGACACGCTGAGGAAGAGGGGGTCGTCGTCGGGGCGGGGGGTGGTCAGGGTCAGGGCTAAGGGAGGCCTTTGCCAAGAGCCTCCAGACTGGCCGTGGAGAGGGCGGCCGGGGGCTGGGTGATGGAGAAGCGCCCCCAGAGCTGGGCGGGGAAGGAAGCTTCCGGAGGGACCCCAGCGGGAGTGAGATTCTGTCCCTGATCCTGAGACCCCTACCCCCAGGTACCACGATAAGGGGGATGGCCCCCCATGTTGGGGAGTCCCAGTCCCCCACACCCTCCCGCCTCCTCTGGGGGTGCAGTCCTGGGGTCCCCTTGACCAGCCCTAAAAAGGGGTCCGGGCCCACCACGGCAGAGGAGGTCTCTCCCGGCTGCAGTCCGAGGGTGCCCGGTGTCCCGAGCTCCCAGGGGCGGGGCAGAGGGCGTGGCCGTGCGTGAACCCCTGTTCTCCGGTCACCGCGCTGCTCCCCTCCAGGGCCCCGCGGGCGCGCGGTGCGGCGTGTGCGGGGACGGATCGGACGCGCTGCGGTGCGCGCACTGCGCCGCCGCCTTCCACTGGCGCTGCCACTTCCCCGGGGCCGTCGCGCGGCCAGGGTGAGTGCGACGGTGGCTGGGGCACCGGGCCGGGGAGGGACACCGCTGGCCGCGGCGCCCCCGACACCCTCGTCCGCTGTGCGCAGGGCCGTCCCGCGCTGCCGATCCTGCTCCGGGGACGCAGCCCCGGCCCCCGAGGAGGGGGCGACTGCCCCGAACCCCGCCCGCGCTTTGCTAGGGCCTGCCAAGGTCAGTGCTACCCGGGGAGGCCCCGACCCCGCGGGATTGGGGTGGGATTGGGGTGGCCGGGACACCTCCAGGGACTGCCCAGGTGCCCCCTTCCCCGGGTGTGCACAATGGACCCTTCGTTGGTTGTTTCCACACCGTACAGTTGTTCAAACGGGCCCCTTTGGGGTAACTTAGCATCGGTTTGAAAGAGACACCCACTAAGCAACAGCCGTAGGAGTTGGCGGTTGGATGCCCGTTTCACGGTGACCGAGCCCAGCCCCAAGTCCCCCTCTCCCGGTCCCTGGGGCGCACGTAGCCCCGGTGGGTGCGGCGAGGCGGGAGCAGCACGGAGGCCCCACACCTGGGAAGAGCAAGCCCACTGGGCTGCCCCGTGTGACCCGGCTGTGCGGGGCTCCTAGTCCTCCGGCTCCTCCGGGCGCCCCCGCCCCGGGACCCCTGCAACCCGCCCCCCCCCGCCCCCCCGCCCCGCCGCAGCCGGGAGAGCTCTCCGTGGTCGTCAGTCTGCCTTCCTGCTGAGCAGCGCTGGTCCCGGGAGCCCGAGGGCTGGGAGTTCTGTGTGCAGGGGCTTCCTGACGTGTCCCTGACCCCAGGACAACCTCTGAGGGCCCTGGGGGATGCCAGAAGTCCCACCCCCATCCGAGGCCCATCCTCCTTCCCAACAGTACTCCCCGGACACGCTGTGTGGGTAACAGGCCAGCCTAGGAACTGGGGGGCCGAGGCCGTGCCCACGAGCGGACTCCCGCACAGCCTCACAGCCCCGCCCGCACCTGCCCGCGCACTTCGCGGGTGGGCCTGGAGGGCTTGTCCCCACCCGTCTGCACCGTGCCCGCCCCAACCCGAGGGTCCTTCCCGAAAGAAGATCTTCCTCTTGGACACCTGGGATCTTTGCTTTTTAGAAGATCTCGTCTTTGAGATGTAAAATGTAATGACCTTGGAGAGTAGCCATCCCCGCCCCCTTAGCCCCTCCCGCAGCCCCACCTTCCCCGGGCGCAGTCCCAAGAATGTGGGTGTGGCCCCGGACCTTTTTCCCCAGCCCCGCCCCCCGCAGACCCGCCCCGGAGGTTGTGCTCCCCCCTCCCGCCCTCGGGCTGGTGCTGCCTCCCAGGACTGGTGTTGATGAGCTTTGACTTGGTGATTTTGAGCCAGGAGCTGGCGGGTCTCCTGTGTGGTTCCTTCCCTGGCCTGGCCCCTTAGCCAGGGGCACCATGGGCTTTGGCAGTGTTTGTTGGATGGTTGAATGGCTGGCATAGATAGCACCAGGCACTTTCCTCTCTGGGCCTCAGTTTCCCCATCCATGACGGGTTCCCTGCTAGCTGGTTCTCTAAGGGCCTGGCTTTCCCCAGAAGGCTGCACGTAGCAGGTGGAGAGGCAGGCAGGCAGGCCCTGGGGGTCTCGGGGAACCAGCTTCCAGGGGGACCAGGAGCTGGCCCGCAGCCGGGAGCTCGCTTGTGCCCACCTTGCCCGTGCCCAGCAGCCTGGGAGGAGCCAGGTGCTAGAATTCAGATCCCAGGGCCCTGTCTGGGGCAGCGGCCCCCTGCCCTGGCATGGGCCTCTGCCTCCCTCCCCACCACCACCCTGGTTGCCTCAGCAGGGAGTTCTGCTTCATTCTGGCGGTCCCTAGCAAGGGTGCGGGAGCTGGGCTGACCTTCCTTTCCTGGGTTGCAGGCAGGGGACAGTTCTGCTGGTCACGAGCCGGTTCTGCACAGGGACGACCTGGAATCCCTCCTAAGCGAGGTAACATGTCACCCACTGGTCCCTAAAGCAGCCAGCACCCAAGCCTCCCTAGCAGCTGGGACAGCCCCCTTCTCGGGGGCTCCCAAGCATCACAGCAGGCCCATGCAGGCCCCTCCCCGCACATGCAGGAGCCCACAGGGGGCCCTGAGCCCTTCCCACCTCCAGCCCTGTCTGGGGGTCCTAGACCCTGGGGTCCGGGGACTGCAGAACCTCACTCCAGCACTGCTGAATCCTGCTGTCCTCCGGGGGTGGGTCGGGCACCCCGTAACCTCTCAGTGGACCTCTCACGGCTCCATCAACCCAGGTCTCTGCCCCCAAGGATGAGCAGCTTCAGTCACTGGGAAGAAAATGGGGCTTCTAGGGGCTCCGCCTTCTTTTGGCAGGGGTCAGACTCCTCCAGCCATCCCCAGAGCCAGGGGGCCAACATGTGTCCTTCTCGGGCCAAGGGGCCCTGCCCTGTGCGGTGGGCTGGGCACAGGAGGGTCCCACACAGTTCAGGTGTCTTTGGTGGGGACCCCAGGCCCTGTAGCTCTGGCAGGGGCAGCTGCCAGAGACCGGGCCCCTGAGCGCGGGGAGGGAGAGAGCCCCCGGAAGAAGGGGCAGAACAGCCGCGGCGGCCTCGCCCCGTGCTTACGGGATGCTCTGACGGAGCACTGGGTGAGGAGTCCATCCCCGCCTGGCACGTCTTGTGGTGTCTTGGGCCTCGGTTTCCCTACCTCTGAATGGGAGGGTCAGAGTGCTCAGAATGCCTGGTGACCCTGGCGGCCAGGCTGTGCACAGTTGTCTGTGGGCTGTGCTCGGTCCCCGATTCCCCGCTCTGCTGTCTTGCAGCACACCTTCGACGGAATCCTGCAGTGGGCCATCCAGAGCATGGCCCGCCCGCTGGCCGAGGCGCCCACCTTCCCCTCTTGATCCAGGATGGCTGGGGTCTGTGGGGCAGCCCTGGGGGAGGGGAGGCCCCCCGCCGACGCAGCCTCAGCTGAGAGCAGAGCCCTGCTCCCCGCCCCCCACTCCAAGTCAGCATGCCTGTGAGTCCCCGCTCGTGCTCACGCGGCCTCCTCTGAGCGGGCAGCAGGACACAGGCCCCAGCCCTGGGAGCCGGGTTAGGACCAAGAAAAAAGGGAAGTCCAGGTGTGGTCTACACTCGGCTTGCAGCCGCGACTTGTCTTTGTGCACACACCAGTGTTGCACAGACTCAAATAAAAACCACTCTGGGGGGGTTTGACATGCTCTCCCGTGGGGGGTGGGCCCCCTGCCTTTCCCGTGCCCCAGGCGTAGGCCGCGCTGGTGGGAAGGGGCGGGCCGGAGAAGCGGCCGACGCGCTCCTTTCTCTGCTGGCTCCTGTCCCCCCGTCCACCTGCAGTGAGGTCCAGGCCCCCCCATCGTCTGATGCCCCCACAGGCCCCAGCTCCTGCGTCCCTCAGAGCCTCGGGGACTGACAGCCTCCTTCCCTCGGGGCTCCCCGTCCGCCTCCTTGTTCCGTCAGACGTTCACCCGGGAGACCTTGGTGGCAGATGGTCTGTGTCTGTCCAGGCACGCCGGTCCGAGGGGGCTCTCCGGCTGGAGGGACAGATCGCATGTAGGAGGCAGGTGACCTCCGTGAGGCACAAGCAGGTCCAGGCTGGGGCAGGAGGATGCTGGGGGTGGAGGCTGAGGGGGCAGGTGGGGGACAACCACCGGGCCGGTGGGTCGCGGTGAAGGGGCCTCGGGGCCAGCCCCTCCTCTTACCTTCCTCATGCTGTGGTCAGACGCTGGCCCGTGGCCAGGGTCCGGCTAGGACCCTGCCTAGGACACAGCGCCTGGGTCGGTTGTGGTGGAAGAAGACATCGGGGCCATCAGAGCTCCCCAGCCGCAGGGACCCCGTGGTGGATCGCCCTGACGGGGAAGAAGGGAGTGGCCACGGGCCTTGCCCTGCGTGGGCAGCTGAGCTGCGAGCCATGTGCTGACTTGGGACGGCGGCTCGCGTTCCCTCCCAGGGCAGCCCAGCCAGGGAGCGACATCCGGGACAGGACTCGTGGCCTTGTCGCCTCGGGGGGTCTGGCTGGCTCACCCCACTTCTCCGGGCCCCTCTAGGCCCCTGATCCACACACGACCTTCCTAGGCAGCCCCTTGGGAACGGGCGGGAGGGGCTGTGCTTCAGGGTCGGGTCAGGGCTGGGAGGCCAGCCCAGCCCCCAGCGGCCAGGGTAAGCGCCCCGTGACCCTTAGTTGAGCTGCTTGTTCAAGCGAGGACGTCCCCTGGGTGGACATTGGTGTTCTGAGAGCAAACAGGCAGCTGGCCCAGCCAGGCCATGTGGGCAGTGGTGGGACAGACAGCCAGTGGGACCACAAGGCTAGGAGGGGCGTCCCCGACGTGTAGGCGGGTGATCCCATACTGGACTGGGACAGAGATGGGCACGGGGAGGGAGGGCCCGCGGGCAGGCCCAGGCTCGGTGGCCCAGAGCAGGGCAGGGGCACGGGGGGTGGGGCGTCCCAGCTCACAGAGCCCCACTTCCCTGATGGAGGAGCGCCACGGGGCCCTGAGCCCAGCCTGTCCCGACCCCCTCGCTGACGGGGCGGAGTGGGGCTGGACCTTGAGCAGCTGCTGGGGGACGTGGTGTTGGAGCTGACAGGGAGAACCCACATGCTGGACCCCCCTGCCCATCGGCGTCCACACCCCCTCTTCTGGAATGCACCCTGACCAGGAATCCCTCGGCCACTGTGCACAGACGTGGGCTGGCCTGCCCCCTCGGCAGCCCTGGCACCACTGGGTCTCCCCCTGGGGTTCCGGGGCCTGTGTACCCCAGCTCCATCCGAATCCCTCTACAGACCGGCCCACAGAGGCCCCCCGGGGGCTCAGGGGTCCCACTGGTGACCCACCCGGCTCATCTCCTTAAGCTCAGGCTTCTCCTCCGGGGGGTCTGAGGCCCTGAGACCCTGAGCTCCCCTCATCCGGCCACACCGTGGGCCACACGGCTTTGTGGGCGCCTCTATCAGGCGGCACTTCCATCCTTGAGAAACGGCGAGAACTGTCTGGTGTGCGTGGCCAGAGGCGCAGAAGGACCCCCAGCCCCAGGCCAGGGAGGGCGGCGTGTGCCCACATTTTCAGTCGCTCTCTGCTGGCCATGAGCCTGCCTTCCCGTGGCTGTCGGGTGCCTCAGCATCTCAGACAGGACGACAGAGATGAGCAGAGCCCTGCCTTCCCGGGGGGCCCTGTGGCCCTGCAGCTGGCCCGGCCGAGCTCCGCGCACCGAGAGCGGACGCCCCGCCAGCTGTCACACGTCTGCTTGCTCTCGCCTGTCTTTCCGTGGGCGTGGAAGTTTGTCTGCCTTGTCTAGCTCGAGAACAGTGTCTGCCTTTGTAACGGCCCGAGTGGCAGGTGCGCACTGGGCCGGGCCGGTCCTGTCCTCACACCCAGCGCCCACCACCCTGGCTTCCCGCAGCGCAGCTCGGGCCGCAGACGCTCAGTCCTGGGGCTGCGGGTGCGGCAAGACCGGCCCCTCCTAGGCACTCCGCGCGTCCTCGGCTGCCGCTCCCTCAGCGGCGTGTGTCCTCGTCGCCACGTCTCAGAGGGACCCTGGTCAGACGGGGTTAGGACCTGTGCTCGTGACCTCCTTTTACTGGAAGCACTTTAGGAAGAGCCCGTGTCCAAACACCATTACATTCTGAGATGCTGAGGGCCGCCAGTGCTGGCTGGTCACCCAGGTCGCCCTCTGTAAGAGTCCCAGCGGGGGCCAGCCCTGGTGTCCCCACCTCGGTGTTTCTTCTCAGTCCTCCGACCTTGCTCAGGGGCTGCACCAGCTCCCTGGCCGTGGATCCCACATCCGGGGGCTGTGTTCAGACGTGAGCCCAAGCTCTCTGCCCTGCGGCGGTGGTCCCCTCGCTAAGTCCCTTGCCGTTGTCAGTCAGCGCCCTGAAGACCTTTTTCTTTAGAGGGGCCAGGACTGGGCCAGAATCCCAGTATCAGCTCTTCTAGTCCAAAGAGGCAGGCAAGGCCTGTGGACAGGTCAGCACTTGCTTGGAAGCTCTGTTGTCACTGTTTATGAGCAAGGGGTCCGAGTTTCATCTGAGGCCAGGCCCTACGGCCAGTCTTGTCCTGAGGTGCCCGGTCCTATTTGGCGGACTGAGTGGGCTGGGCTGGTTCAGGGTCAGGGACATCACTCACTAGTAGGTGAAGAGCCTGGAGTCATGTCTGTCCCTCCACCCCCACTGCCTTTGTGACCGTCTCTTGTCTAGTTACTTGCTGCCTGTCCCCTCCTGATGGTGTGCACTGGGGGCAGTCTGTGTGACAGACCACGCAGAGACCAGGCTGACAAGGGCCAGCAGAGCTGGTTGGCAAATACTGGCAGAATTAGTGACTATGACTTTGAAAATGCATCAAACATTCTGTGTTCAAGGCATATCTTGATAAACAGGTTTAGAGGCCCAGAGTGGGGGTATTATCCAGACAATAGAAATGCTGAGTACAAGCCTGGTGGGGAAACAGATGAGTATTAATTTAAATTAAGTGTATTTACTTACCTATTTATGTATTTCTACTTAAATATATCTATGCATACACATGGATGTAGACTACATGTATGTATAAAGAAAGAAGGTATATAGCGTGTACATGTACAGGATTTATGTAAAAAGAGAATATACATATGTGAATACATGCGTGTGTATGTGTGTAATAGTGTGTGTTCACGCACGGGCAGAGGGAAGTTCCGGGAGGAAACACAGAACAATGAGTACATGTTGTTACAGCAGGGATCATGCATGATTTTCCTTTGCAAGTTGTCATTCAGATTGCTTTTAAATAACTGTGTGGGTATGATTTCTGAAGGGCACGTGTACTTCATGCTGGACATGCGTACCCAGAGCTGGGAGCCCCTGTGTGTGGGTGGTCGCCCACTGCTGCCCCGAGCCTGCGCCTGCCCATCTTGACAGAGCCTTGTGCCAGTGTGAGTGAGAATGAACGAGCACCGCCTTGCCCTCTCCATGCTTCCTATCGTGGAGGTGGGGCTCCCACTGCTTGTTCTCTGAACATCCCTCGTGATGACCCCAGGAGCTTCCCTTACACAGAGATGAGGGGCAGCCCCAGGCCAAGGCCGAGCAGCTGCCCTGCCATAGCTGAAGGACCGCATGGGAGGGGGTGGCCTCCCAAGTGGACGCCATGAAAGCAGTGTCCAGCCCTGGTTGGCACAAACGCTGTCCCAGCCTGTGTACCCAGGCTTTCTGGTTGGGTGTCCTAAACACCCCATAGATCTGTCCCCTTCTCTGTCGTCCCACTGTAGAGACAGCGGGCACTGCTTGAACCCCAGAGATAGCCACCTGCCCCCACTGCCTCTGCCCCCGGAACCATCTGTCCCCTCTGTCCACCACCCAGAGAGGCCTTCCTGAAGACCCTTCAGAGGAGGGGATGGGGTCAGTGGCCTACAGGACCATCGTACTGCTCTCTCTGCTCGATTGTGTGCTTGAAACCCAACACAGCAAAATGGGAAAGCAGGCCCATGAGCAAAGACAAAACCCCCACAACAGATGCTCGGATTGTTTCCAAGCTGCCAGAAGGCGATTACAGTCCCCAAGTCAACCTGCTGCCAAGCCAGCTGCACACCTTCCCAGAGGAGATATCCATCCCAGCACTCCCTGTTGACCTGGGCCACCTCCCCAGGCAGGTCCCCACCCTGCTCCTCTGTCTGACCCTGGACTGCCCTTGTAGCACCTGTGTCCCCCTCTGGCCCACAGACCATGAGCAGGGGACAGGCAGACAAGGCTTGTAGTGGGAGCTCTGGAAGGGGTCTTCCTTGGGGTTGATGTGCAGGTGTTTGGGATGTTTCTGCAGTTGGTGCAGACAACCAGATTGGGCAAGTTCTGGGCCAGGGAAGGCAGGCAGGGGTCTCCCAAGATGTCTGCAAGCCAACCTCCATGCCACAGCCTTCCAGAAGACCCCCAGGCAAGAGTTGAGTGGTTCTGAGGCCTTGGTAGATGTACCTGGTGGGGACCTGACCTTGGTGGAGGGGAGGGGGGCAAGCCAGCTGAGAAGCAGGTGGAGACCCACGGTCCCTTCCCCACCCCAGCGAAGATCAGGAGGTCTGTTCTCTGGAGGGGCCAAGCAGTGTGTCTGCACCTGAGAACACCACCAACAGTTGAGACAGGGGCTTCTCCCTGAAGAAGCCAGGTGTCCAGGTCAGCACAGGCTCCCCTTCTTTGTTCAGCTCCAGACAAAAGATGGGAAGACTCTTCCCTTGAGTCTGAACAGCCGAAAAGGACAATGGTCCTGGGGACTCCCCCAGCAAGTGGCCCGGCAAGGTCACTCTGCGAGGCTCAATAACCTGTCACCTCACAGAGGTTTCACTGCTTAACCACAATGGTCAACATTCCCCAGACATCCCTCCAACATGACCAAGAGCCAGACAAACAGAAAGAAAGAAAGATGAGTGGATGAAAGAAGAGGCTGGGAACAGAGGAGAGAAGGTTAGATAGTAAACGAAACTTGAGATCCGTAGGGAGACGGGTCCTCTGTTCAGGAAACAAGAACAGGACTCTGTCAAAAGGAACATCCAGAGAATCAAAACCTTGTCCGCAGAGAGAACTTCACACAAGGTTGGGATATCAGGGGAAGGAAATCTCTCTGAAAGTAGAGCAGAAATGAGCTGGAAAATAGGAAAGTACAGACAATACACAGAGGTGGTCAGCCCAGGATCCAAGGTTTAAAGGACAGGCGCTCCCAGAAGAGGGAAGGGGAGAGCAGAGAAGAAGAAGTCCTTGGGGAAACAATTCAAGAACTTGCCCCAGGCGGAAAACACACACAACGGCACTGGGAGGCTGCAACGTGTGCCCAGCACAGCTGCGGGAAGCAGACCCACTGACACACCTCCTGGTGGAATTCTGCAACCGCTGGGAAAGGAAGATTCTACAGGCTTCTGGAGAGAGGATATTGGGTGGTGTGCAAATGGTGAGGAATCGGTAGTGACTTTGACTTCTCAATAGCAACACTGGAAGCCATAGAACAATGGAATGAACATACCTCTGCGATTCTATAGCAAGATGCTTTCTAACTAAAATTCTATATGCAGCAGATGTCCATGCGGGCATCAGGATAGAGCAATGTCAATTCAAACACATGCAGAGCCTCCCAAAATGGCTCCATGAGTGCTTCAACAGGAATATTCTAGAGCACTTGCCCCACCCAGATTTGGGAACTGGTGGAGGTGAGATGCACAAAGGACGCTGGTGGGGACAGAGGTCCTAAGATGACAGGTGCACACCTGATGGTGATGGCAGTATCCACACTGGGGCAGCGGGCTCCGGGCACCGTCTGAGGGCTGTCCCCAGCCAGACGTCGTCCCCGCCATTGTTCCGTCTTCATAGTCTGAGGGCAGACAGCCAGGTGACTGGCCCCGATTGTTATCTGGCCCGAATTGGCTTCACTGTGACCAATGAGCCTCCTTTTCTCCTCTGTGATTACAGGACGTATATATTTATCCTGTGTCTCCCACACTCCTGACATAAGAGCTTCTAAAACCCTGGGGATTTCCCGCTGTATAGGGCTGAGAGGAGCACCTTGAGTTATTCAGAGCAAGCCCCTTTCAACCACACCTGAGGGTATGTCAGTGAGATGACTCTTGGGGGCTGGGGGACTGGTCACCAGAACCAACCAGTGATCAGAGAGTGGGAGCTCTGAGCCACCCCCAACCTCAGAGAGAGTCAAGGGACTGAGGCTGAACTGGCTACAAACGGCTGGCAACTTAATCCATCGTTCTAACAGGACGGAACCCCATCAAAATCCTAAACACAGGGGTTTGGCATGCTCCCGGGTCGGTGAACACACTCACCTGCCACCACGAGGACAGAGAGCTTCTGTACTTGGGACCCTTCCGGACCTTGCCCTCTGGACCTCTTCACCTGGCTGTCCCTCTGCAGCCTTTATCATACCCTTTATAATAAATCAGTAAGGAAAGTTCTTGCCTGAGTTCTGCGAGCTGTCCTAGCACATTATCAATCCTGAGCGGGGGAGTGGTGGGAACGCCCCCAAATGTGGCCAAGTCGGACAGAAGTGTGGGGGACCTGCGGCCCCACTACTGTGACTGGCAGCTGAGGTCGAGGCGGTCCTGTGGGGCTGAGCCCTGAACCTGTGGAGTCAGACCCTGACTGGGTAATTAGAGTCAGAATTGAATTAAATCTTTGCACCCCCAGCTGGTGTTGGAGAATCGGTTGGTGTGGGGAACACATCTGGGCACTTTTTTTTTTTTTTAAAGATTTTATTTATTTATCAGAGAGAGAGAAGGGGAGAGAGCGAGCACAGGCAGACAGAATGGCAGGCAGAGGCAGAGGGAGAAGCAGGCTCCCCGCTGAGCAAGGAGCCCGATGTGGGACTCCGTCCCAGGACGCTGGAATCATGACCTGAGCCTAAGGCAGCTGCTTAACCAACTGAGCCACCCAGGTGTCCCCATCTGGGCACTTGATGTCAGAAAACATTCAATGTTTTCTCTGTAGTTGGGACATGAGTTTGATCATCTGAGAGCCAGAAGGGGCCCTCAGTTTGCTTGGCAGCAGGACAAACCAGCCCAGTCCTCAATTATATGCCTGCCTGATGTCTAGGACCTGCCCACACCATAGCCCGGCTGGCTTGCCTCCCAGTAAGGGACTGGTGGCGGCTTTAAAACATGTCGGCACATTCTTTGATACCCATTTGTTCAAGAAGGGGAGCTTCATTCCTCTCCCCTTGAGTGCAGGCTGAACCGAGCTTCTTGTTTCTAGTGAGTAGAATGTGCTAGAAGAGCCATGGGTGACTCCTGAGGTTGGGTCATGAGAAGCACCATGGCTTTCCCCTTGGATGGCATTCTCTGGGGGAAGCCAGCCCCATGTTTGAGGACATGGAAGTGGAGCAGTGCCATCGCAGGAGCAGCCCCTCCTGCCCCGTTCGGGCCAGCGGATGATACAGCCACCCTCATGGGAGATCCTGTACCAGAAAGACCCCGTGGAGCTGCTCTCCAAGCCCTGGCTCTCAGAAACCATGAGATCGTAAAGGGGTATCACTTTACAGTCCTCCGAGTTTCAGGGTACTTGGTTACGAAGGTCTCCCTGAGAGCCGGCAGCTGTCGGGGGGACAGGCGGACTGTGGCCCAGGGACCATTCCAGCTCTGCAAGAGCCTCAATCCAGTAGTGGCTCCAGTGGCCTTTCCTTGCCCAGTGATCTTTGTGTTTGCCACTTTTAGCTTTGCACCGCGAAACCATGCATTTTTAAGCTCATACACAAGCCCACAGACACATAGGTAAAACTAGAAGAAAAGCAAGAAAATGGTGAAAGAAAATATCATCATATTGGTTATCCTGGAGGGCACATCGGCGTCCGGCTCACACTCCCTACCCTGGACACCGTGCCTGCTGCGTTCGAACTTTCTGCAGGTAAACAAGATGTGCGGTCTGTCCGAACTTTCGCAGGTAAACAAGATGTGCGGTCTGTCCACGCTCTCCTCATCCCCGGCCCCCTGCCCCTCGCCAGTCCCCAGACTTGCTCTTTCTCAATATTCCACACAATGGAATGATTTTGTTTTGTTTTTTGGGTAAAAAAACATTTTAAATGTTGTTAGTTTCCTTCTTTATTCGTTATTATCATTATCATTTGTGATAAGAATCTTGAGCGTTAGTTTTTTTTTTTTTTTTAAGATTTTATTTGTTTATCGGGAGGAAGCATGCACAGGGGTGGGAAGAGGCGCAGAGGGGGAGGTGGAGGGAAAGCCTCGCAAGCAGACTCCAAGCTGAGCCCAGAGCCTGCCGTGGGGCTCAGCCCTGCCCCGCTGAGATCCCGACCTGAGCTAAAACCGAGATTGGATGCTGGGCCCACTGTGCCACGAGGCACCGGGGCGTGGGCTTCAGGGGTACGGTGCAGAATTGTGAGCAAGTGCCCGTAGGACCGGGGCGCTCCAGGACTCCTCCTGCGGATCGGACCCCTGCCAGCCCTTTGACCAATACCTCCCGGTTTTTCCTACCGCAACGATGGAATCTTTACAGGCCAACCTTTTATCAGAACATAATACAGATAAGGAACACGCACAGAGCAGACACCCCTTGTCACCTATGCGCTCAGGAAATGCAATGTTCCCTGTGTGTGCCAAAACTCCTCGTGGCTAACTGGGCCTTTCCAATCGCCAGTCCTGGGTCAGGGCTCCTACAGGGTGGGTCCCCCCTTTGGGGGTCCCTACTCACAAGAGGGTAGGAAGGTGCCACCACGACTGACCCAGGGACCACGTAAGGTAGAGACCATTGTCCTGACGCCACAGGACGGTGTGCAAGTTTTCCAAGGGTCCCACGGATGTTCACTGAAGCAGGAATGAACGCGTGAAGCCTGGCATGGCGCTTGCTCCCGGCACCCTAACTGAGCACCGCGGCTCTCCGCGGCCCCCGCTGAAGCCTGAAGGCCCTTCCTGGCTGCCTGAACAGGACGGAGGGGAACTTGGGCGCCTGCCACCAACTTCTTGAAAAGCAAAGTTAACGCAGACCGGGCCTAGACCTGCAAATACTTCGCAGGACCTGGCAGGGGACGGACGGTCTGTACGCGCTCGGAACGCTTGGCGGCAGGTGCGGTTGGCCCCCGGACTCGCGGCGCCGCCTGTGCGTCCGCCGCCGCGTTTCTAAATTGAAACAACGCGGCCGGGTCGCTCCGAGGTCGCAGAACCCCTCGCGGTGGCGGTGCCGCCCGGTGTCGTCCAAGCGGGGCCCGGAACCGCCTCGCGGCCGCCCTCTCCGCCCCTGCCCGCGCCCCCGGCCGGTGACCTCACACGTGGCGCGGGGCGGGGACAACGGCGCGGGGCGGGCCCGGCGACAGTGCGCGGCCCCGGCAGGAGCGAGCGCGGCCCGTCTCGGCGCCGCCATGGCCACCGTGGACCTGGAGAAGCTGCGAATGTCCGGGGCCGGTAAGGCCATCGGCGTGCTGACCAGCGGCGGAGATGCGCAAGGTGGGCCGGGGGCGCGGGCGCTTGGCCGGGCGGGGGGACACTGCGGGGGGGTCTGCCTGTCCCTCGGCCCCTCCCGGCGCCCCCGCCCCCCTCGGCCGCGATCCGGGGGGCGCGCGGCGGCCTGCGCTCCAGCCTGCGCCCCCGGTGCCGCTCATCCTGGCCCCGTGCGGGTCCCCCTGTAGGCGCCGGCGCCCTCCCGGCTCCCCGCCGGCGCGCTCGAGCAGCCGGCGGACGTGCCGCCCGCCACGACCTCCGCGCCCCGCCCCCGGCCGCCGGGGGTGTGTCTGCGCGGCCGCGGTGGCCCGGGACGCGCGCGGGTGGCGGCGTCACTCCGGCGCCCTCGCCCCACCCCCCGGCCGGCCGCCCGCCCCCCGTCCCTCTTGCCGGGCCGCACGTGCCAGGACCCCGTTTCCTGGAGCTCACGATGCGCGGAGGTGCCCGGGACTGGGCAGGTGCCCCACTCGCAGGCCCGGGAGCCCCGCTCTTCCTGGTTCGCACCCGCTACCCGGGCCGTCGTGCTTCCCCGAACCTCCGACGCTGCACCCCTTCCCTCTCCTCCTCCACCCCGGCTGGCGGGGCTGGGGCTGGCAGGCGCACCCAGAACAGCCCTTCTGTCTGGGGCCTCGCTGGATCGGGGGAGGTGCGCTGGGTGGGGTTTGGGGAATTTTCCGTGCTCAGACGTGCGCACTCCCTTTGTACAGGCGAAGCCAGCGGTCCGGGGGGCCTGCTCCGTCGGGTGGGGGGGTTCCCCACGCAGGGGCTTGGTCTGGTCCTGAGTGCTGCCCTCCAGTGCCTCTGGCCTGGGGGGCCGCTGCGGCACCGGACTTGCTCAGCCCGCACAGCCCCACTGCACACCCTGACCCCTGCACCCCGGGGTGACCTCAGGTAACCGGAAGGGAGAGCCCTGCAGGGATGGGCCGGGCCTGCCTCCTTCCAGATCAGGAAGCGCAGACACACCCCTCTGCTTCTCTCTCAGGCCCCCCGGCTCCCCATTCCTCCTCCGGAAGCAGGGAAGAGGTGGGAGGAGGAGCCCAGAAGGGTGGAGTTAGCCGCTGTCCGGTGCTGCCCTGCACAGGGGCCATCTTGCAATTTGCCCCCAGCCCTCTGGGCGTGGCCCGGCTGGGTGGGTGGAGGGTCCGGGAGGAAGGGCGCTGCCAGCCCAGCCCGGACAGGTGGGCCACGTGAGAGCAGAGCCTGTGTGAGCGGCGGGAGCTGTCTGATGCGGAGCCAGGGCAGCGGTGGCCTTGGAGGGAAGCTGCAGGGCCTAGCTGGTGTCCTGGGGGCCAGCAGTGGAGCCTTGTGGAGTGTAATTCCTGAACCCAGTCCGTGGGTGCAAGCCCTGGGCTGGCTCGCCCTCTTGCCAGCTCCGCCCCCACGATCTGGCCCAGATGGTGGGTTCTCGGTTTAGGGGTCCCAAAGGCCGAGCTCACAGGGACCTGGTGACGCGTGCCCGTGTAGGTGCCGGGCTGACAGCACTACGGGGAGTGGGGACTTTGGGGTGCACTTCCCGGATGTTACATTCTGCTGTTGTTGGAGTGCGGGAAAAGCACCTCCTCGTGCAGGGAGGGCCAGGCCCCGTCATGGTTGGGCCGTGACCTGCGTGCTGACTTGACCCAAGTGCGTCCCTTGGGGCCATGGTTTCGCCTTCTGGAAACGGGAAGGGGCGAGAGCATCCTTGGCTGGTGGAGGGAAGGTGGCAGGGGAGGACTTGGTGCCCAAGTAACGAGAAGACTAAGAAAGAGTGGGACCTGCCCCCCACTTCTCCCCCAGGTCCCTGCAGGCGGGACTTAGCTCTCGCCCTCCGCGCGTCTTCTCAGCCCACAATTAAAGTTGTTCCCTGAGCCCAGTGTCACCGTGTGACCGCCACTTTCTCACACATTTTTTTTTTGGGGCCGAGGAGGAAAGATTGCGTGAGGACGCGGACCTCAGGCAGAGGTGTGGTTGCTGTCTCTGCACCCACTGCAGCGAGGGTCGAGGGTCCTGGGGGGGTCTGGCAGCTGCGGCTTTCTCGGCTTTCTCGGTTTTCTCGGGCTCGCTCTTGCTCTCCTGACCCCGCCCAGGGCCTGGGGCCTGTGGCTGCCGCCTAGGGTTTATTTTGAGAAAGAAAAGCAGATTAAAGGGAAGTCAAAAGGCTCTTTTAAGAAGCAGCTTACAGTGAGGTTGTGAACAAGGGAAGCCAGGCCTCGGCCGCGTGCCCCAGCAGCTGGCCCGGTGCCGTTCAGTCCTGCTCTGAAAATCACACCGGCCCGGAACGCGGTCTGCACCAGGAGCAGGAGCTCGGGGCCGCCACTCTCCAGGGCCCCAGACAAGCGCACCGCAGGCTCGGGAGATGATCATGACTTCAGGGGTGGCCTGCCCGGTGGCACACACAGCTGGGGGCCACCAGAGAGACCTCCAGTCCCACGGTGGGCGTCGGTCCCTGGCCCCGCCCTCCCCCCCCCCCCCCCCCCCCCCCCCCACCCCGTGCTCTCTGTCCTCACCTCCCGGGCCAGAGCTGGGGCTTGGACCTTGAGCTCACCGTGGGCCCAAAAGGACCTCGCCCTGAGTTGGGAGAGAGTGGAAAGCCTGGGCTGGTGTAGGTCTGGGGGCTGCGGTGGGGCAGGGGGGTTTCCTGCCGTCTCCTCTCCCTTGCCACCCCCCCCCCCCCCCGGCTGGGAGCTGGGCTCCTGCCTCAGGGTCATTCTCTGCTTCTCCCCCTCGGGGGATCGTGAGACGCGATGATTCCTATAGAAACAAGATTCTCTTGCTAAAGTCAAGAACATAAGTGGCCAGTGTGGCCAGCTCAGGTCCCGGGTGGCCTGTGTGCTCTGTCCCCCGCGATGTCTTGGGTGCCCCTGCCCCTGGAACCCCTGGCATTGGACCTCAGCTGTAGGACTCTTGGCTGCTGGGTGGGGACGAGGAGGGGTCGGGCTGCCGCTGCCTTATCCGAGGGGCTCCCGCAGGCCCCCTGCCCTCCCTCTGGGACTCGGGCTTCTCCTCTGTAGAACGGGGATAGTGGGCAGCGTCCCGTCTGCTCTCCGGGGACCCCGTGCCGGGAGCCTGCACGTGGGCGGGGCTGTGTGCTGGGCTCCTGCTCAGGTGCTCCACGCAGCCTGTGACCTGCCCTGTCCCCCCGGGCCCTGCCTTCTAGGCTGCAGACCTGAGAGACTTGTGTAACCAGGGCAGGGGCCTAGAGTCCTCACGTCGGGGCCCCAGGTGGAGCGCACATGCGGTGAGGGACCCTGGAAGCCATGTGCTCCTGCAGGACGCCGGAGCAAGAGGCCCTGCCTGCCTACCCCAGCTCAGGGGGACCAGAGGGCAGGGGCTCAGGGGTGTGTCGGGGGGGGGTCTGCCGAGTGGCCTGTGTGGGAGTGGATGCGGCCATGAAGGGTCCAGAACGTTCACACTCACCTGGTCCCTGGCTTGGGTTCTGCTTTAACCCCAGGGGCCCCTTCTTTCTGATGCTCCGGAGCTCAGAGCCCGCCGGTGGTTCACCTGCGCCTGGCCAGCCCCCCCGCGGTGGGACCCCGAACTCCCAGCTCGGTGCCCCCCGAGACGCAGGGGGGTCCCGGGTCCCGACCTGTGTGTGCCTCCGCTGATGGGTGTTGCCCCGACCTCTTGCAGGTATGAACGCGGCTGTCAGAGCTGTGACGCGCATGGGCATTTACGTGGGAGCCAAAGTCTTCCTCATCTACGAGGTAAGGCGTGGGGTGGCTCTCGGACCCCCACAGGGGTCTGGGCCAGCTGTGCGCCGGGGCCAGCGTGTCGGGGGGAGGACGGGCCCCTGACCATGGCTCACGGTTCAGAGCAGGGATGGGGCCGTGGAGGCCGGTCACGACATGATGGATGGGGAGGGGCTGGGCCCCGGCTCTGGGGTGCAGGTGTCGGGCCCACCCTGGGTGCTTGTGGGGAGGGCCGTGGCCCTTGAGGTGCAGGATGGGGGGAGGCTGGGGGGAGGCTGTGGCCCTCGGAGGCCCGGGACCTCATCCCCACTCGTCTTTCCAGCCCCGTCCTCGGACCCCGGCCCTCCTGCCCCCTTCAGCACGCAGGGGGCAGACGGTGTCCCGAGTGCCCGTAGTGACAGAGGAGCGCGCCGGCGCTCTCGCTCTGTCGTGTTCCTTCGCCTTGCCCCCACCCCACCCCCATCCCTGTCTCGGTTTGAGGCTCACCCTCCAGCCTGCGGGTGCTCACGGCCACACGGGGCACCGGCTCGCACAGGGAATGTTGCCTTGTGGTTTTTGGCTGTTGTGTTACTTTGTTTTCACTTTTTACATAAACTGTAATGAGTTTCCTGGCCTCCCTCCCCTGCCTTTGGGCTGCTGGTGCGGATGTCTGGGGGTGTCTGAGTACGAGAACCAGCGAGCAGGTGGGCAGGCCTCCCTCTGCAGACCAGGCTGGCAGAGTCTCAGGAGCTGGGCGGTGGGGGGCCCACACCGGTAATGGTCTAGAACCTTCTAGGGGACAGGGAAGAGTCTCCAGGGACTGGCAGTTTCCATGGACAGGGAGGGCTGGGTCCTGCCCGGGCTCCCCGAGCCGGTATACATGGGACAGGTGTGTCTTCCCTTCCGTGAGTGTGACCTCTGTTTCTTCGGCTAAGCGGGGATGTTTGGGCACATAAGCCCTTGCAACATGGTGAGTGATGGCACGTGTCACAGTCCCGAAACCCGGAAGGTCGGAATTGGCCCAGGAGCCAACACCGGACCTCGGGGCTCAGAGGTGACACAGGGAGCTGCGCAGGGCTGGGCCTGCGTGAGGGCTGGAGAGGGTGGAGCGTTGGGGGCAGAGGGGCAGGGCGACACAGTGGGTAGAGGTATGCAGAGACATTCTAGAAGTTTCCAAGGCTAGACTGACTCCAGCTGAGCGGCCCAGCCACAGCCGTGTCTCCGGGGACGCAGGGTGCACAGTGGGGCAGGGGCCGGCACCGAGCTTGGGCTCTGCGCCCAGTTCTGGGCTTCCGCGGGCGGGGAGCTGCCTGTTTGCGGCTGCCTGCCCCGGGCAGTGCTAGCTGTGGGTTTTCAGGTCGTTTTCTTGCTTTTTTTGGTACCTGGGTTGGGGGGGAGGGGCTGGCTTCTGTCCTAGCGGCAGAAAATTCCTGAGGGAGATGGGGGAGGGGAGGGGGGGAAAGGGAGGGTCCTGACCTAACCTAAGTGGAAGAAAGCAGCCTGGTGGTCCCTCAGGTCCCCTTGTGGCCCAGAGAGCCTTGTCCAGTTCTGGTTCTTGGCTCCTGACCCCACCCCCGGCGCCAGGAGTGGGAGGCCCCACAAGCCCAGGCGATGGACAGCAAGGGTGAACCCCGAGGGGAGGAGGCAGAGTGTGGAGCAGATACGCAGAGCCAAACTGGGCTCCCGCCCCAGGCAGGACAGTGGCTCATTCCCTGTGTCCCTGGGGGGGCCCAGAAGGCTGTAGGAAGGAGGTGGCCCTGCTCTCAGCGTGGTGGTGCCGTGTCTTTCCACTGTTCATCAACGCACATGACCTGTGTCCAGACCCTGTGAAAAAACCCTGCAGTTCGGGAGGGCTGGGCCGTGTGGCGGGGAAATGGGCAAGAAGCTGGAACCCACCTCCTCCCAGAGGCCGTCCAGGTAGCTGACGTCCCGGGGAGTCCCAGTACAGCCACCGCA
Organism: Mustela nigripes; assembly: GCF_022355385.1. Lineage (NCBI taxonomy): Eukaryota > Metazoa > Chordata > Mammalia > Carnivora > Mustelidae > Mustela > Mustela nigripes. Next base: position 217,523,696 of record NC_081558.1, read on the forward strand.
GGCACTGCCACACCATCGGAATGGAGCCTGGCATGGCCCAGCGCTGCGGGGGCAAGTGCCCGACCCCCGGCCTCTTCGCCGCTTGGCGGGGCGGTGGCCGTGAGCGCACAGGGTGGTGCAGCGACCCCGGAGCATCACTCGGACACAGCTAAGACCTGTGTGTGTCCCTAGCAGCAGCATTTGTAAACCTCGAGCTGGAGACCGCCCGCATGGCCCCCGTCGTGGACAGATCACAAGCCCATGGGACTGTGGGCTGACCAGGGCACAGCAGCGGCCACACACCCCTGCACGTGGCTTGTGGGCCTCTCAGACCCCGGGCTGAGCCAGACACAAGGAGCAGACCCTCGGGCTGTCTTTCGTGTGGCCTGTCGGTAGTCCTAGGAGGCAGGACAGCAGCGTCTTCGGTGGGAGGCTCCTGGGCAGAGGGACGCTGGGTGCTGGGCCGGTTACATTTCTGGTCTCGGTGACTCGGCGCGCGTGGCCCCGGAGCTCCTCAAGCCGGCCACCTGCCCCGGAGCTCCTCAAGCCGGCCACCTCTGTCGCGTGTCCGTTCTGTAGGAAATAGGCTTGCCAACCCTGCAGAAGGTCTTCTGGAAGGGCCAGTGGGGGGCCCTGGGCTTGGGGAGCCTTGGCGGCCAGGACCTTCCAGTCAGATGGGGTCTGGGGAGGATGTTCCGGGCCCTGCTCCCTGCCGGCGGTGCTGTGCGCGCTGGGCTCATGCCTGTCCCCCGGTTCCAGGGCTATGAGGGCCTCGTGGAAGGCGGCGAGAACATCAAGCAGGCCAACTGGCTCAGCGTCTCCAACATCATTCAGCTGGTAAGGCTTGCGCGGGGCGGCCCCGTCGTGCCCAAGGGCGTGTGCTCTGTGCACACCCACACGTGCACACGTGCAGAAACGCACACGAACACCGTCCCGCAGCGGGCGGGCTCCAGGCTGACCTGGCCAGCGGCTGCTCCAGGGTGCTGGGGACAGGATGGCTCTGGAAGGTCCCTGCTCCGAGATCGCTCTGGGTCTTCAGCGAAGGGTGGGGAGGGAGGACAGGCCCCGCTGGGAAAGGTGTGCCACGGCCCCCGAGCGGCCTCTGCCACCCTCCAGCTCCGGCTCCTCATGCCAGGCTTCCCGGGCACCGAGGCAGCGGGCAAGCCGGCGTCTACAATGACACGGACAGAGCACCCCGCTTGGGCCGGGGGTCCTGAGCAGAGGTGGTCTTGGGACCTCGTCCGCCCCCAGAGCCGGGTTGTGTGGGCACTCGTCACCTGTTTGTCCTGCCAGTGGCAGATGCCTGTGTGCTCAGGTGGCAGGTGGCCGGCCATCGCGTGAGCCACCAGGCGGTCAGCAAGGGCAGTGGGGGGCCAAGAGCCAGACCCTGGTGCCGAGCGCGGCCCACCCCTCCTGCCCAGGGCGGGCGTTCCGATGGAGCTCGCTCCCCCAGGTGCCGTGGGGGCCACTTTGTCGTCCTTGTGGTGGTCAGTCCCTGGGGACGTGGATGAGCCTCCTTCTGGGGCTTCACCAGACACCGGCCCTCTGCCAGCCCGGCCGTGTCCTGGGCTGGGGCTGTGGCTTGGTCGTAGACCTTGTCCTCCACCCCAGGGGTCTAGGGAGGGCGTCCCATAGGCCTTAGACCCCGATCGGGCCATTTACTCTGCCCTAACCCTGTGTGTGAGGACGCCCATGGCTTCTGTTCTGAGCGAGTGGCCCTGGGGACGGGGCTTTAGGCCGAGCACTAAGCTGGGCTGTGGAGCAGCGTCGAAGATAAGGCAGGGGGAGGGGGGAGCCCAGAGCACAGAGGCGGGGGGGCAGGGGGATCGAGGGAGGAGGCGACAGAGGGGCAGGACAGAGAAGGAGGGACAGGAGGGGACAGATGGGCAGAGGGCGCCAGAGGGGCTCCTGGGAGGAAAGCTGAGCATTTGCAGGCGCCGCTGGGAGGCGCTTTGCCATCCCTGTCTCTGCCGGAGGCACCCAGGGGGCAGAGGAAGGATTTGGTCTTTGCCCTCAGGGCAGTGCTGCTCCGCCAGCCCCTGTAAGTCTGGGGCCCAGGCCGGCCTGGTGGGTCTCACAAGCCCGTGGTAGGACACGGGGCACCCTGCTGTCCGGATCTGGCCGGAACACAGTGGGCTCGCAGGTGCGTGCCCTGAGCCACATCCCGGGGGTGCCCCTGACCCATGCCGGCCGGGGTTGCGCTGATGAAGACATGCTTTTGCAGCTGACGGAGCTCCTTGTGTTTGTGGCTGCAGTGTGTGTGCATGCGCGTCTGTGTGTCTGCATCTCTGCGTGTGCACGTGTGTGTGCACACCTACATCTCTGCGTGTCTGTGCACGTGTGTGTGTGGTTGTGTGTGCACATCTGTGTCTCTGTGTGCGTCTGTGTATGCATGTGCGCGGGTCAGATTTCGGAGCCTTCCCTCCCCACCACCTTGAATGTGCGGAGCCTGGCATGTAGCTTGCTTCTCCGGCTCGTGAGAGCAGGGAGGACCCTGGGAGGTGGGGCCTCTGCCCTGGCTTCCAGAGAAGCCCTTGGACTCGTCCGTCTCTCCTGGTTCTGCGAGATCCAGCAACCCCTCGCTGCCTGTCCTGGGGTCCCCCGGTGTCCCCGCGCACCCCAAGGGCTGTGTCATCTGTGCAGGGCGGCACCATCATCGGCAGTGCGCGCTGCAAGGCCTTCACCACTCGGGAGGGCCGGCGGGCGGCGGCTTACAACCTGGTGCAGCGCGGCATCACCAACCTGTGCGTCATCGGCGGCGACGGCAGCCTCACGGGCGCCAACATCTTCCGCAACGAGTGGGGCAGCCTGCTGGAGGAGCTGGTGGCCGCAGGTGGGTCTGGGGCCCGGCACGGAGCGGCCGGGGTTGCGGGAACAGGCGGGGCGAGGCCATGAGGCCGTGAATCGGCGGGAGGTGTCTCGCCGCTGGCGGAGAGCGGTGGGCCCGGCGCAGCCCAAGGTCAGGGCATTGCAGGCCTTCTGGCCACTAGTGAGGACGTCCGTGTGTGAGCCCAAGGCCTCTGGGGACGCGGCGCTGGGGATCTGCAGGCAGCGCCTGTGCTTCTGGGCATGGACAGCCGTTTCCCGGTGACACCCTGGGCTGTGTGTACACGGCCTGTCCATAACTGATGCCCGGACGTGGGTTCTGGACCTTGTCAGCTTGAGGATGTGGAGCCCCAAGATTGCCGGTCCAATGTTGACTTACTTAGCCCTTCTGGGACCTGGAGAGCAGGGGTGCCGTCTCCTAGCCTCCCCGGGAGGCCTCGCAGGACCAGCCTCTGCCGTTCACCGCCACAGCCCTGCTGCAGGACCCGGAGACTAGGCGGGGGACCTGCGCGGGATGGGGGGCCCTGCGGCTGGGGGGCTGGGTGTGGGTGCCCCGGGGCCGGGGCCTCATGCTGGCCGCTCGCCCAGGCAAGATCTCGGAGAGCACGGCGCAGACGTACTCACACCTGAGCATCGCGGGGCTGGTGGGCTCCATCGACAACGACTTCTGCGGCACCGACATGACCATCGGCACAGACTCGGCCCTGCACCGCATCATGGAGGTCATCGACGCCATCACCACCACGGCCCAGAGGTGAGCGAGGCCGCGCACCCCCCCCCCCTCGGGGCAGGCGGCTCCGGGGCTGAGGCTGCAGTTCTGCGGGGTCTGCGGGGGCCCCGGCTTTGCACGCGGTCTCTGTGAGGCTGCCTGGCGACCCTGGGGTGGGGTGCACCCCTCGGGGGCGTGCAGACTCCTGGCCAGGGACGGTCAGGCCCAGGGAAGGTGAGGGGCCCAGAGCAGTGAGGGCAGATCTGTGGAAACCAGCCCAGAGGCGGGTGAACTCAGGCATGGGTGGCCTTTAGGAAGAGACCCAGCCGCCCTGGGTGTGGGTCTGTCCTTGGGCTGCTTCTGAGTCAGCTGGGTCGCTGGGGCATTTCTAGGGGAGGGCTGGGGCAGTGGGCAGCGTGGCCGTGGGCAGCGTGGCCCTGCTCCCGTGCCCCGCGGCCGTTCTGCGGGGCCAGGCCGTGCACGCAGCTCACTGTGGCGCGTACGGACGCCTTCCACCCTGTTCTGTGTCCACAGCCACCAGAGGACCTTTGTGCTGGAGGTGATGGGACGGCACTGCGGGTAAGGGGGCTGCCGCTGTTCGCGGGGGACGGGCTGCCACCGTTCGCGGGGGATGGGCTGCCACGGTTCGCAGGGGACGGGCTGCCGCCATTCGCGGGGGACGGGCTGCCGGGGAGCAGGAGTCGGGGTGAGGCGCGTAGCAGGTGCTGGCTTCCTGCCCGAGGGGTGAGAGTTCGAGGCGTGATGAGTCCCGGTCTGGAGGCTGGATGAGGCTCCGAGCTGTACCTCCCCGGGCCCCGGAGTTTGGACCGTGGTGCTGGGCTACACCCGGCCACCCCCGGCAGCGCCCAACCCTCCGCTCTCCTAGGTACCTGGCCCTGGTGTCCGCCCTGGCCTCGGGGGCCGACTGGCTGTTCATCCCCGAGGCTCCACCTGAGGACGGCTGGGAGTACTTGATGTGTGAGCGGCTGGGTGAGGTGAGCGACTGTCCTGTCCCGGAGGGTCCTTCCACGAGCCCTGTGTCAGCACAGGACCGGTGTCCCCAGGGCGCGTCCCCGGGTAGAGAAGGCAGAGGATAAAGCTTGGGACACTGCGCCAGGCTCCGCTTTTTGGGGTCAGTGCTGACATGGGGAGGGAGCGGGTCACGGTCGTGCTGGCTTCCTGGGGGCCATGGCCACTGAGCCTGGGCCAGGGGAAGTGGCCTTCTGAAGACGGGTGGACGGGACACGGGCAGTGACCCCAGCGGTGAGGCCCCAAGCAGGCTGTCGGGGCAGGAGAGGGCGGAGAGGCGGCTGGGGGCTGAGGCCTGGTCCGGGGAACAAGCGGAGTATTTGGGAGTATCTGGGCCCCCCGGGATGGAGTCGGGGTGCCGATGAGGAGCGGGTAGACCCTTGCCCTGTGGATGCCCAAGGTGTCCAACCTAGGTTGGCCCCTCAGCCAGCCCGGGGCTCAGTGGTGCCCAGGAGGGCCCCAGGGTGGGGAGGGTGCCTTCAGATCAAGGGGCTGTGGTCGGGACTTCAGGCGGGGGGACCCCTGAAGTAGAGCCGTGAAGTTCACACTCAGGCTGGGGCTGTGCCCCAGGGTGAGCACCGAGGCTGCCCGGGGGCATGGCCCTGTCTTCAGTTCCGTCGCCCTCGGAGAGACGGGTGGGCCCGGGGCGGCGCTCCGTGTCCCTTCCCCACGGATGGGGGAGGCGTCCATCCTGTCCACTGCCCACGCTGCCCGCCACTGTGCTGCATCTCTGCCCAGTCCCAGTGAGGCCCCGGGCAGGGCCTGGCCAAAGGCCCATGTTCTGTCCGTGCGTGGAGTCCTTTCCTTTAGTGGGGCCCGTGGCCTTGACCCTGCGGAGTGGGGCTCAGTAGCATGGTCCCTGGCTGACCTTGGCCTCGGCTCCCTCACTGCGAACGCGGGGCCGGGCCTTTCCGGCTCCCGGCTCTGAGGGCGCCCCCCTCCCCTGCTGTCCCCAACCCCCCGCTCCCCAGCCTGTCCCCACCCCCAGGAGGGCCCCCACCCCGGCTGGTGTGGACTGCGGGCCCCGGAGCGTGGACCCCAGGGAGGGCGTGGGTTGCTGCGGGTCGGGGGCCGGCGTCTGCGGGTGACGGCCGGGCCCCGGGGCCTCTCTGCTGCAGACGCGGAGCCGGGGGTCCCGACTCAACATCATCATCATCGCCGAGGGCGCCATCGACCGCCACGGGAAGCCCATCTCCTCCCGCTACGTGAAGGACGTGAGTTTTGGGGGGGGCTGGGTGACGTGGGCTGGGTGAGGCTTCGGTGGGGGTGGCCCCTTATCTCCAGTCCTCAAGGGCTCTAGCTGGGGCCCGCGGACAGAGGGTGCTTCCTCGTTCCCAACGATAGCCAGATGTGGGGCGGGCACGCCGGGGCTCCCTGAGTCGGCTGGCCCCCGAGGCCGAGGGGCCCCACATCTGCTGGGAGCACCCCCCCAGCTTCTTGTCTCCAATCAGAACGTGTTCCCTGCAGGGCAGGTCCACCCCCATCCCGGAGGCCAAGTCCTGGCCCCCAGCAACATCCCCGTGACCGGGCCCTTGCCCCTGCTGGCCCTTTGGTGACCGTGACCCCCACCGAGTGCAGGACTCAACAGCCAAAAAACTGACTCTGGAGTGGGGAGGGGCTTCCGTATGACCTCCAGCCACCCGCTACACCCCACCCCAGGGCCCTGGTCCCCGGCCTCTTGAGTGGGCACAGGCCCCAGGAGCCTCTGTGTTCCCTTTCATGGGCCGTCCAGCTTCTGTGTCCCCACCGAGTCTGCGCTCAGGGCCCAGAGCTATTAGGCCTGGGGGATCCTGACCCGAGGGGCTAGACCATGGCCACAGGCTGCGGGGACACGGCCACGCACAGCCACAAGGGAAACGCCGACGGTCACACGGCGGCTGTACACCCAAACTCACACTGTGGGAACGGAGCTGGCACTGCGGGGACCCCGGGGGCATGGACACCCTGACATCCCTGAGGATGGGGAGCGGCGAGGACCGGGGCTGGGGGCCTGTGGGGCGGGCACTGACCCCGAGGACCCCCTCCTCTCTCCCGATGAGCAGCTGGTGGTCCAGAGGCTGGGCTTTGACACGCGTGTGACTGTGCTAGGCCACGTGCAGAGGGGAGGGACCCCTTCGGCGTTCGACCGCATCCTGGTAGGTGGGGCTGGGCTCTGGCCCTGGGTGTGTGCGCTGGGCGAGTGTGGTGGGCAGGGCCTAGCCGCTGCTGGTCTCAGGGACCGAGGCGTGGCCCCTCCGTTTCTCTCTGTGGCGAGCAATGTGGGCCTGGGGTCCCATCCCCACCCCATACCTCAGCAACCTTGGTGCCAGCCCCTCCGCGGTGGCCCTTGGCAGGTCTCTAGGAAGAGAGGGGGTGCACAGGGGCGAGGCGCACGGCTCAGCCCTGCTAGGGTCTGATGTCGGGTGGTCTAAGCCCGGCACCATCGCTCCTAGGGTCTGGGGGTGCAGAGGCCTGGACTGCGGCCTGAACACCGTCGCTGTCCTGATCCCTGCTGGGTTCCCCGGTCCTCTGCCAAGTGGGAATCCTGTGCCACCAAATGGGGACAGGGTCAGGGGCCCAGAAAGGCCCCATGGATGGTAAAGTGCCCACCTATGGGGGCTGGTCACCCTGGGCCTGGGGCCCGCGGCGAGCTGCACCTGCCTTCCCCGGGAGGCCCCGGTGTGGTGTCTCCCTGCCGCCACCCCCCAGTCAGTCCCACACGGAGCAGCGGGGACACTGACCCACCCGGCTGGGCGCTTTCTGCCCCCGCCCCCCGACCACGTGAGACTACAGGGGTGAGGTCAGGAGAGCCCCCTGAGGGTTTCCGGACGGCAGGGCTGCCCGTCCACTGAGCCTGGGGGCAGAGATGGGGACGGCTCCGGGTCTCCCGTCCACCCCGCAAGAGAACGGATGGGGCTGCCGGTGTGAGGGGCCGGTGGCAGACGTGAGACGCCTGGGTCAGTCTGGGGGCAGGTCGAGCAGCAGCATTTTGTGCTGCTCCTGAGCCCCTGCCCCCAGGGCCACCCCTGCACACCGCGGGTGGCACCGTCGGCGAAGAGCCCAAGCTCAGGGACCCCGATTCCCCCTAGTGAGCTGCCCCAGCTTCCGTCAGGCTGTGCCTGTCGGTGGGCCGAGCCTTCCTCGTAGGGCTGTCTGAGCCCCTAGAGGGGCTCTTGTGCGTGGTGGTTGCGTGAGGTCAGTTCCGGTACCACCTGTTCTAGAAGCTTCGACCGTGTGTGTGTGTGTGTGTGTGTGTCGGAGGCAGGACCCTGAGGCTGAGGGTGCAGAGACCTGGGGTGCATGGTGTGGGCCCAGAGCCGAGAAGGGTCATGTGCACATGGCTTGTTGGGGGGGTGGTGCCCCTGCTTGAGAGCCGCCCGCCCCTGTCCCCGCTCAGAGCAGCAAGATGGGCATGGAGGCTGTCATGGCGCTGCTGGAGGCCACGCCGGACACGCAGGCCTGCGTGGTCAGCCTGTCGGGGAACCAGTCCGTGCGGCTGCCCCTCATGGAGTGTGTGCAGGTGGTAAGTACTGGTCTGCCCGGGGCGGGCCGGGCGGGGAGGCCCAGGGAGATGCCCTGCTCTGCGCTGCCGGCCCCTTGCCCACAGCCCCCCTGGTCCTCCCCGGGGCCTCTGAGGGGCCCCCACCCAGCGGGCCCAGGCCCAGGCCCCTCCCCACCCCGTCGCCCTTGGGGTCCTGCTGCTGCTGTTACCTGCGGCCCCCTCCTGTCCTGGCCGCAGTCCTCGGGTCGGAGAGGGGGGCGGGAGCATGTCCCCGAGGTGGGACGAGCCCGAGAGAGGAATGGGAGCTGCAGAGCAGGGGTGGCGGGTCGCGAGTCTCCTGGAGCTTCGTCCCTGGCCTGACCTGGGCTGGGCAGGGGAGGGGTTTGAGGTAGGCTGGCAGTGGGGGCAGTGGGTGGCCAGAGCCACTGTGTGAACTCTGCAGACGTTGGGGGGACACTTGGCGAGGCTCGGGGGGGGCAGAGGGAGTGGGGACGCTGGCCCTGGTCTGCAGGTGGCAGGAGAGTCCCGGGGGCCTGGTGGGGCCCCAGGGAGCTGAGGGACGGGGAAGACCTGGGGGCCACCCGGTCTCAGCCGGCTCTCCCGACTGCGGCCTTGACAGTGACCGTGGCCCGGCAGGTGCAGGACAGGCCACCAAGTGGGGCGGGCACCGTGCGTGTGCACGTGTGTGTGTGCACGTGTGTGTGTGCGTGTGCGTGTGCGCCAGCCTCCTCCAGCCTGTGCTTCTCGTCCCCGTTAAGACAAAGGAGGTGCAAAAGGCCATGGACGAGAAGAGGTTCGACGAGGCCATCCAGCTCCGCGGCAGGTGAGGGCCTCGCGGGTCCTGGAGCCGGAGTGGCTGTCTGGTCGCTGGGCCCACCGCGCACCCCTGCATGGCTCGCACATGGCTGTGCCTGCAGAGGTGAAGCTGCGCATCTCTCCCGAGACTCTTCCTGCTGAGCGTGTGGCCAAGCATTGTGGAGTGGAACAGCAGGAACGGGGGCTCAGCGGTCCCTGTGACTGGGAAGCAGACAGGCCGTGGGGTGGACGGGAGCTGCCTGCAGGGCAGAGGAGAGAGGGTGGCCCGGGTGGGGTCTGTCCATAGAAGGAGGTGGTGGGGGCAGGCCTGGAGGGGCTGGGGGGAACTGGACCTTTAGCTCTGACTTCCCTGGCCGCGCCTCCTGCCGGCTCCGAGCTGCCCACCCGCCCGGCTGGGTGCAGGGCGCTTGCTTGGCTGAGGGGTGAGGCCGAGGGCTGCGGGCTGCACGGCGCAGACTGGCTTCCTTTGCAGGAGCTTTGAGAACAACTGGAACATTTACAAGCTGCTTGCGCACCAGAAACTCTCCAAAGAGAAGGTGAGGTCACTCACCGCCACCGCTTCCGCGAGCCTGGCCCGCTGCTGGGGTCTGCCCCGGCTCTGCCTGTGGGTTGGGGTCCACCCTGGGGGCCCGTGTGCCCACGCCTGTCTGGGTTCTGAGCTGTGAGCCGAGAGGCTTGACCAGCAGGTCCCAGACAGCCGGTGTCTGGGCCTGGAGGTGACCTTGGCCGCTTGCTTAGCCAACAGCTGAAGGAAGTTAAGTCAGGTCCGGGGGTTTAAGTCAGGACAGAAGGAATCTAAAATAGCTAATAGTCTCATGGCGTGGGCTTTCTCCAAAACATGTTCTGATGCTCCGGGGACGAGGAAGGGGTCCCGTGGAGACCGTCCTAGACCACGGGATCCCGGCCCCCATTCGTCCCGGGTCTGGTCAGGGAGGGATCGGCCGCACCTGCGCGCCAGCCGAGTGGTCTCCCCGCCTGGAACCGCTGCAGGGGGACCGAGTCTGGGCGGCAGGGCTGTGTTGCCAGGACCCACGAGAGCCACGCTGCCTGGAGAGCTGCTGGCCGGCCACATGTGGCCATGGAGCACTAGGGACGCGGTGCCCGGCGGGGTGGGCTGTGTGTGCCTGGCATGTGCCAGACTCCGGGCACACGGTCAGGAAGCTGGCCGCTGGGAGTTGGTTGAGGTGACATTGGTTCGTCAGGTTAAGCCAACCGTGCTCCTAAAGCTAGTGTCACCTGCTTCTTTGCACTTTTAACGTGGCTCCTGGAAAACTTCCGTGACATCCGTGGCTGCCTTTGCTGTGCGTCTGTGCTGCTCGCCCTGCGCATGGGGCACCAGCTGCCCTGAGCCCAGAGTGGGGGGTGATGGCTGGAAGCTTCTAGATAGGCTCTGATGCCGGCTGGCGCCTGCACCGCTGTCCCCACTGCCGCGCTTGGCTGGGAGCCCCCACTGTCCCACGGAAGCCGGTAGCTGCGGTCCGGCGGGTCCCCTCACCACGCTGGGTCTGGCCCTGAGGCTTGCGAGACCCGGGCCCGGTGCCGGGAGACGCGCTCTTGCTGACCTCTGTCTGGCTCCGCCAGTTCCTTCCCAGCCCTGTGCTCACCTTCCTGTCCCCTCTCCTTCTCGAAGACCAACTTCTCTCTGGCCATCCTGAACGTGGGCGCCCCGGCGGCCGGCATGAACGCGGCGGTGCGCTCGGCCGTGCGGTCCGGCATCTCCCAGGGCCACACGGTGTACGTCGTGCACGATGGCTTTGAGGGACTGGCCAAGGGTCAGGTAGGTGTGGCCGTGCGGGCGCGGTGGCATGTGTGGGAGTCGTGTGACCGCCCCCAGCTTGCTCACAGAGAACAAGGACTGTGCCTTTCGAACAAGGCACAAAGTCAGGGTGATGGCCCCGGTCGGGTCCCTGAAGAAGGCAGCGGGGAAGGTCCTCGGGAGAGGGTTAGCTCCCCCGGTGGGGCCCCAGACCGCGTCTGGTCCTCGGGAGAGGGTTAGCTCCCTCGGTGGGGCCCCAGACCGCGTCTGGCCTGCAGTGCCCTACTCAGTGCCCGGCACAGCCCGCTGGTCCCGCGTGGATGGGCTCGCACTGAGCATGGGCCCGTCGCCTGAGGAGGAAGGGTGCCCGGCCTGTCCCCTGAGGCTGCACCTCCCCCGCTTCCCCGCAGGTGCAAGAAGTGAGTTGGCACGACGTGGCCGGCTGGCTGGGCCGGGGCGGCTCCATGCTGGGGACCAAGAGGTGAGCTGCTGGCTGAGGGCCCGGGCTCCCTGGCCACCGTGGGCGGCTGGGGGAGGGACACACAGGTGGCTGCAAGGGGACGCTCGCCCCGTGGCCGGGAACTGAGTCCCGACTTCTGGCTGGTGGACCTCCTGCCTGCCCCTTCGTGGCTGAGAGCTGACCGAGGTCACCTGTGCAGGGAGAGCTGCCCGGGTGGCCCTGCGCCTGTGGAGGACATCCCGTCGGGCAGGAAGTGGGCTCCGGGGGGCGGGAGACGAGGGTCGCCCCTCCCCCCCAGCAGGGGCTCGGGCCTCTTTGTCCCACGGTGGGCCCCGCACGTCCCCGGTGCCGAGCCTCTTCCACCTCCAACTGGGGACACAGCATGTCGCCCGCGGTCGCCCGCGGCCGGCTGCCGTGTTGGCGGGTCCTCGTAGCCTGCGTGTGGTGCCATGTTCATCTGGTTTTCGTGCGCCGCAGGACGCTGCCCAAGAGCTACCTGGAGAAGATCGTGGAGAACATCCGCGCCCACAACATCCACGCCCTGCTGGTCATCGGCGGCTTCGAGGTGAGGGCCGCGGCGGGGCACCAGCTCGGGGCGGGGACGCCGGAGGGTCGTCCCTGCCGGAAGCCCCGCGTGCGGGGAAGTCCACGGGCCAGCCGCACGCACGGGGCCACGGGCACGGGGTTCAGTGTTGGCTTCACGATGTGCAGATTGACGCGGGCACCGGGTGCTGGTTGGGGGGGGCGGGCGGGGGACGGAGGGGAGCGGCAGGGGAGGCGCAGCAGCTCCTGGTCCGGGGGCGGCCCGGGGTGCCGAGCCCCATGGCCCCCTCGCCTGTTCCCCCTCCCTGCTGTGGCCTTGCCCCGCCTGTGAGCTGGGGTCCCTTGTGCAGCTCCCGGGCGGGGTTCTGAGCATCTCAGCTGCCCGCTGGGGGGACCCGGTGCTCAGGCTCCCTGTAAACGACGCCTGTCTTGCCCTTTCCCGGAGCGGCCCCAGTCCCCTGCCACCGGCACCAGGTGGATGGGGCCACAGCAGGGCGGGTACCTTCTTCCTGTCCTTGGAGTCCAGCTTCCCCGGCTGACGGCCGCACAGCTGGCTGGGTGGGGTGCGCCTGGTCGCGGCCCTGGGGGTGGGAGCAGGTGGGTCCCGCGCCCCCATCCCAGGCACACGGTGGGTCAGCTGGGTGGGAGGGGCGGGGACGCCCGGCCTGGGAGCCCACCTGCCCCTTGCGGCCGCAGCCTAGCCTCACGGGCATCCCTGAGCCCCTGGTGCCCGCCCGTGCACCCCCAGGCCTACGAGGGCGTGCTGCAGCTGGTGGAGGCCCGCGGGCGCTACGAGGAGCTGTGCATTGTCATGTGCGTGGTCCCCGCCACCATCAGCAACAACGTCCCTGGCACCGACTTCAGCCTGGGCTCCGACACCGCGGTCAACGCTGCCATGGAGGTAGGACGCTGCCGCCCCCCATCCCCCGCGTGGGTGGGACGCAGGAGGACACGGCGTGGCCCTGGGAGGGAGGGGCGGCAGGAAGGAAGGCCTCGTGGGTGGCCCGCAGGTCTGTGGGCGGGGCTGATGCCCGTGTGGAGGGGGCCGTGGTCCTGTCCCGTGAGCAGCCACACGTGGGTGTGGGAGAGTCCAGGCCCCTGGTTGGGATGTGGGAGGGTGTGTGCCTGCCCGGAGCTCCGTGGGGGCCTCCCCGGGACTCTCACCCCATCCATGACCCTCCATGAACCCGCTGGGGTCAGCACCTGTATGTGGGGGCGTCTTGGGCTGAGCCGAGCGGCTCCTGTGTGATACTACAGTCAGGAGAAGAGAGAACAAACGAGTCTACAGGGTCCGCTGACCCGGGGAGCCCACGATCTTCACCTCACACCCTGCCATCTCTCCGCCGTGGGCTGCCCGCGGCTCCTTACCAGCACCTGACACGGTCCTGTTTTCTTTGCCTCGATGACGGCAAGAATGGCATTCTGTTTAATTTAGAGTTCTGATTTCGGGTGAAGAGGAACTTTTTCTCTGTTTATTACCCGTTGGAGGATTTTATGGAAAAATTCCCTTTTCCTGTTTTTTGCCCGTTTTTCTCTTGCTGAGTTTTTTATTTGTAATTGCTCTTTACATATGTAGGCTATCGATTCTTTGGCAAACATGAGAGCATTTTCCTCCACTTTGCTGGTTGTCTCTTACTTGGGGTTGAAGCTCGTGGTTCAGCCCCCAGTCACCTGCTGGTCTCTTACTTGGGGTTGAAGCTCGTGGTTCACCTGCTGGTTTCTCTTTTCTCAGATTTTTAATGTTACAATTTCCTTTTCAAACTCTGAAACTTTTGGGTAAGAATTATCCTATGTCACATCGTTGTTGGCACCTACAGAATGTGGGCATCGTGTCACTTGGTCCCCTGTTCCCACAATCCTGTGGCGGCTGGGGTGCGGGCCCCCTGTTCCCGTGACCCCACGGTTCCGCTGACCGCTAAGCAAGGGAAGGCCGGGTGTTTCCCAGGCCCAACGTCAGAGCCTTTTAGCCGCACCCTGGCCTGCACCCAGCAGGTGCTGCTGACTCTCCTGTCTCCCTGCGGGCACAGTGGCCCTGGCTGAGGACCCTGCTTCAGATGGCCCTGTGGAGAGTGTGTGGGAAGGCTGTGACCCCCGGGCACGGCGGGGCACGGGGCCATCCTGGCTTCCGCCCCTCCACAGTGCACTCTGGGGAGCGCCCTGGGGCCCCGGGGAAGGCCCTGACCGCCTCCGTCCTCCAGAGCTGTGACCGCATCAAGCAGTCGGCCTCGGGGACCAAGCGCCGCGTGTTCATCGTGGAGACCATGGGCGGCTACTGCGGCTACCTGGCCACGGTGACCGGCATCGCGGTGGGAGCCGACGCTGCCTATGTCTTCGAGGATCCTTTCAACATCCAAGACTTGAAAGTGAGCTGAGCCCCCAGCCCATCTCCCGCAGCGGACCCCGCAGTGGGGCTGGGTGGGGTTCTGCAGACCCACGCAGCCCCCCTCACCCTGGGTCTACTCTGTGGCCGCCGTGGCCTCCTGGCCCAGCCCTGTCCCTGGGGCCCTGCCAGCAGCTGCAGGCCTCCCCACGGCCCCGGTCACACAAGCTCCAGGACGGTCCCCGGCCACACGGCGGCCGACTCCCTGCTCACCCTTCACGTCCCCCGTCTGCTCAGGCCAACGTGGAGCACATGACGGAGAAGATGAAGACCGACATCCAGCGGGGCCTCGTGCTGCGGTGAGGCTGCTGCGGGCGGGGGTCTGGGCGGGAGGGGGTCTGCCCGAGCCACGGTGGGCTTCGCGACGGGGCTGCGGAGGGGCCGCTGGGCAGAGCCGGGCCGGACGGGCCTCGCCGGGGGCGCCGTGCCCTCTCCCAGAACTGGTCTGTGGCCCGGCAGGGGGTCAGTGTCTGGGACCAGACCCTGGCCGCCTCCCACGTAACTCGGGCCGGGCCCCTCCTTCCAGAAACGAGAAGTGCCACGAACACTACACCACCGAGTTTCTGTACAACCTGTACTCCTCGGAGGGCAAGGGCGTGTTTGACTGTAGGACCAACGTTCTGGGCCACCTGCAGCAGGTACGGCCGCGGCTCCGGGCTCGGCCTCCTCCCGGGGGCATGGCGGGGTGCGGGCCCTTCCTTGTTCACAGCCTCACGCGGCGCCCTGGTCGCAGGCCACGGGCCGCTTCCCGCGCGTGCCCGGATCCCTCGGTGCAGTGAGGGGGGCGAGGCGCCTGTCCCCCGAGTCCTCAGTGCTGAGAAGGGGCCGGCCCGGTCCCCTCCCTCCGGGGGGCCCTGCCAGCAGCCCGAGCTGTGGGCTCCCAGCCCACGTGGGGGCCCCCCTCTCCGGGGGTCTACGCACTCGCCGGGGGTGGGCCCCCAAAGGCCGCCCAGCTGGGGGAGCCCGCCAGCCCCTGGAGGTGGTTCTCGGGCCGGATTCGGGGTGGAGAACGAGGGAGCGGATGGGAAATGGGGTGCGGCGTGGTGGGGCTCCCCTGGCGTCACGGTGGGGCCGGGCTGCTGGCAGTGCCCACCTGTCTCGTCCCCGCTGCGTTTCCAGGGCGGGGCCCCGACCCCCTTTGACCGGAACTATGGGACCAAGCTTGGGGTGAAGGCCATGCTCTGGATGTCGGAGAAGCTGCGGGCCGTCTACCGCAATGGTGCGTGGCGGGACGGGGTGGCGGCCCTGGGCCCGACCTTGCCCTCTGCCAGGACCCAGGGTTCAGGGCCACCAACCAGAGCCTGTGTCCCCAGGGCGGGTGTTTGCCAACGCCCCGGACTCGGCCTGCGTCATCGGCCTGCGGAAGAAGGCGGTGGCCTTCAGCCCCGTCACCGAGCTCAAGAAGGACACGGACTTTGAGTGAGCGCCTCAGAGACAGCGGGGGGCGGCCCTGACCCCGCAGGTGGCCCCGTCCCCATGCCCGGGACCACCCCTGTGCCCCCCTTGCCCAGCTGGCCTGTCCCGGGAGCAGATGCGGGAGGGATGGGGGCGGCCGTGCTCTGGGGCCGGGTCCCGCGGGGGCTGCCGTCCTGCTGTGGCCCCTGAGCCCTGCCCCCCCGCGCCCCCCACAGGCACCGCATGCCCCGGGAGCAGTGGTGGCTGAACCTGCGGCTGATGCTGAAGATGCTGGCCCACTACCGCATCAGCATGGCCGACTACGTGTCCGGGGAGCTGGAGCACGTCACCCGCCGCAGCCTCAGCATCGACAAGGGCTTCTGAGGCCGCCTGTCCTCCCTCCCGGGAGCCTGCGGGCGGCGGCAGGCGGGGGCTGCAGCCTTCTTGGTCCTGGCTGTGCCCCTGCTGTCCGCCAGGCTCTCTGACAGCACTGAGGCCCCTGGATGCCCACCTTCTGGTCTAGGGGGGCGTGGGGGCACCCGTGCGGGGTCACTGCTCCCCGTGGGCCTCGCTGGGCCAGCTGTGTGCGCTGGGCACCATGCAGCGCAGAGCTTGCCACTTTTTCTAGAAATAAAATCCCCCTGACTGTGGAGTGTGGCCGGTCTCTGGGGAGCGGGCCCTGTGGAACCTTCCGGGAGGGTGGGCGTCTGGTGTGGGAGTCCCCAGCCTGTGCACACAGGCCTGGCCTCCCCCAGTCCGGGAAGGGTTTCTGAGCCTGGGTCCGGGCCCTGAGTCTGACCTGGGACAGTCGCCCCCACTGCCTAGACTGGGGTTTCAGAAACAGCCCGAGGTCCTGGGGCAAGCAGCTGATCTGGGAGAGCCCCACAGGGAGACCCTGGGGCCTGGGGGACAGGGGAGGCTGTCAGAAATGTCACGGGGAGCTGAGGGCCCATCCACCACGAGCTGAGGGCCCATCCACCACGAGCTCAGGGAACAGCACGGAGCCTTGCTGTCCAGTGTGCTGGCACCAGGGTCCCCAGGAGGCTGAGCTGGCTCTCGGGGGCACCCCTGTCCCTCCTGAGCTTGCTGCACAACCACTTCTGTTCACCGCATTTGCAAGGACACAGGGCCGGGCTGCTCCTGGTCCGCACTCTTGTCCTCAGCACCTGCAGAGTCTCGGGGACGGGGTGCTGGACCCATGAGGTTTTGTGGGGGAGCCCTTGGCCTTAGGGGGTCATAGGCCATATCGGGGGCTCCTGGCGGGGGGTTCTCCTGATTGAGCCTAGGGACCAGACTGGGGCCCTCTGTCCCTCCAGCTGTCTTCACGTCCCCAAGACTTTGGCAGGATGCCTTGGTCACTCCGGGAGCAGCAGGCTTGGTGGGGGCCAGGCCGGGGGACCATGCCCTCCTCGGGGGGGGGGGGGGGGGGGGCCCTGAGCCTAAAAGCCTTCAGGTCTACTCTGCTTCTGATGAGCGTGGGCGCTCCTGGGGCAGGCCGAGGAGGGGACAGTTCCCCAAGGAAGGGTCCCAAGTGTCTGACCCTCGAGAGACCAGGGACCAGTTCCTGGGTCCCAGAAACTTGAGTATGCCCCTGCATGAGTGCGTGTGTGCACCTCTGTGGCCGCACACATGAGCACGTGTGTGCCTGCGTGCATACGTAGGCATGTGAGTGTGCGCGTGTAACTGTGTGTGCGTGTCTGGACGCACGTGTGCACGTGGGCTGTGTCTGCACAGGTGAGTGCACACGTGCGTGCCTACGCGTGTGCGTGGGGAGGCTGCAGCTCAGAGCTGTGCGTCTGGGCTGGGCCCCCACTGTCCCGACACCCCCTCCCTGCAGCCAGGCCCTGCTCCTCAAGCAAAGGGGGGCTCCCCATCCTGGAGGAGGCCCCGGAGGCCTGGCTGTCCTGGGGCCATCGCAGATTGCGGAGCCGGCGCTGGACCCCAGGCTCAGTGGGCTCTGCCCTCCAGCTGATCTTCGAGGACACTGTATGGGGCCCCCGAAGGTGCCAAAAGCTGGGGTGGTACCAGTCACCTGGCCATAGAGCACTGAGTGTGTCCTCTGCACTGCGCCCAAGGGTCAGGGGCTTGCCACGTGGGGGGCCTCAGCCCAGGGCAGGGCTGCTCTGGCGGATGCGAGATCCCAGGAAGTGGCTTCCACGTTCCCAGAGTGTGTGCGCACGTGGGCCTCTGAACATGACCCGGGGAGGCTCTGGACAGACGCTGGAGACTTCCTGATCCACCGTATGGACACCGTGCGGAGTCTGCTGTGGGGCCAGTGGCCCAAAGACGCAGCCAAAGCCTTGACGAGTCTGCCCGTGAACCCAAACTCACACAACGTGGAAGGGAGGGCGCCCACGGTGGGTCCCTGCTGTGCGGAGATTGGGGGGGCAGCTGGGGCAGGCAGCTGGCTGGGCCAGGAGAGGGCTGCGGGCTGAGGGTGCTCCCTGATTAGACCAGGCCCACCCAGGCAAATCTCCCTTCTGATTCACTGAAGCAGCTGGTTAGGGACTTTGAGTGACATCTGTGAACATCCGTGAAGCTCCTTCACTTCGGCCATATGTGCAGAGTATGCATCACGTTCCCAGCACCCCCCACTTGGGGGTGGAGGTCATATGGGGTCTGGGACCTAGGGGCCACCTGAGAAGCCCACAGACAGCAAGCCCTGCCCTCATGTGTAGGAAAGCATGTGCTGAGCTGGGGGTCTGAGGCCAGAGTCAGGCCTCGGGACCGTGGCTGAGGAAGGGGTGCTGGAGGCCCCGGGAATGTGGTGAACTAGGTGGCAGCCATCGCCCGCTGGTCGCCTGAGACTGGGGCAGGGTCCCGGGAGGGGCTGGGGGGCAGTCTGCTGCAGGGTGCGGCACAGGGGAGGTGTCTACACAGCCCGGAGCACAGCGCTGGCACTCCACCTGCCTCGGGAGGCAGCCCTGCCCCACAGCCCCCCCAGCCCCTGTTCAGCCCCGTGGGCTGAGGCTGGCCTGCTCTCCGCCCAGAGGGCTGTCCCCACAGCGCAGGGCGGCCCTGGAGGGCAGCTCCCCTGAAGCCACTGTCCCTTGTGTGAAGGCGGCTGTGTCCCCAGGGCAAGCTGGCTGCCGGCGGCTCTGGGACACAGGTGGCCACGGTGCGCCGTCCTGTCCCTTCATCGCTGCGTGTCCTGCCGCTCTGCGCGGGCTGTCTCAGGCCCTGGGGACACGGGTGCTTCTGCAAGCTTTGCAGGGAACGAAGCTCACAAGTAAATCTTACCAGGGTTCCCAGGCCCTGAGAAGCATCTGCTGAAGCAGGAGGCCCCGTGTCCGGCGGCTAGCACACTTTCTGACACTTCCGCTGTGAGCAGGGCTCGGGGGGGCGCTGGAGGCGCTGCTGGGAAACGGCCCAGAGGCTCCTGCACACGGGTGCCCTCGCGCTCATGGCGCGGCCTCAGGGCAACACCTCCCCAGGGCCTGCGTGTGGGGCGGGGGCGCGTAGCAGCAGGCATCGGCCCTGTCCCAGGCCCCCAACATGGCCCCCCGCCCGGCACGCTCGGTCCGCGGGCACAGTGAGGATGCTCACCACGGGGACCCCCAGCTGCTGTGCACGGAGGCAGGTACCCTGGTTTTCCTGCCCGATGTCTTGAAGGCAGGGGTGAGGTGGACGCATTCCCAGGTTTCTCTCACCCTGCCCCACCCCCACATTCCCCGCCAGCCCCTGCGGAGGGGAGGGCGCAGGTGGGGCTCCTGGGCGAGGGCTGTGGCCACCAGCCTTCCCATCGTGGCACCATGATGGGCAGCTCGGCCCTTTACACACGAACAGCATTTCCTCCTCGTGAGAGACCAGGCAGCCCTGCGGGACTCCAACGGCTCGATTCCCGGGGGACGTCTAAGATCCGGCTATGGGATGTGGGGGCACAGCACCCAGCAAGCGTGGGGTCCCACGTGCCCACGCTCACGCTGGTCACAGCCTGGCCGAACGCACACTAGGAATGCAGGGGTGCAGGCGTCGCGGGCCAGCAAACCAGCTCCACTGCGGGACGTGGATGCCCAGCTCCGCCTGCACTCCGCGAGCCCACTGTGGGTGTCCACTCCCAGCGCGGCCAGTGCTCCCTTGGCTGGACAGAACTCCCCAGATGTGTGCTGGCAGCCCACTAGGCGAGCCCTGGTGGCCCCCAGGCCCTGGCGGGTCCCCCCAGAACTCCAGGCCTCCAGGGCAGCCCTGGAGCCCGTGTCTGTTTGCGGACCCCGGCAGCAAAGACCCCTGGGTTCTTCTCGAATTTCCCCAACTGATCTGACTCCAGAACCAACACAGGGGACCCGTGAGCATTTCTCAGTCCTTTGCTGGGGGGATGGAGGCCTCCTGGGAGCACAACCACCGGAGGACCATTGGTGTCTTCCCTCCACACGGGGCAGCCCCGGGCTCGGGAACAAGGTGAGCTAGTGCCCCGCCATCTGGGGGACCCCTTCCCCTGCCTGGTCCTCCCGCACAGCTCCTCCAGCCAAGATCAAAGGGCACCTCGCAGGGCGTCTTCTCCCGAACTCAGACCTCCCCGGCCGCCCTGGGGGAGCCGAGGACCAGCCCCGCGGCCAATGCGGGCAGGAAGTTGGTGTGCGCCCGGTCAGCTGAGTGGGGAACGGGGCGGCTGTCCTCAATTTAACACAAACACCCCAACTTGCTTTGAGACGCTTTACTGGCAGTCCGACCACCGTCCGCGCGTACAGCCCTCGTCCAGCGGAGGGCACACGTGTGTCCCTGCAACCACCTCCCTAGACCCTGCAGCGATGCCTTGCTTCTGCCGCTCAGCTCCTGGAGAACCACAGACGCCCCGGAGAGAAACCCCCCGCCGGGCACCCAGCGCCTCGCGGCCGGCAGCCCTGGGCCCGGGGCAGTTTGAAACCCGCTGGCCTGAGAGCAGCCTTCCCTTTAAGAGAGAGGCGTCTCCCGGGCACAGTCGCCCCATCGGGATTCTTGCACATGGCGCACAGGTCACCCCTCTGTTCACACGGCGACGGACACATTACAGAGATCTGGGTCCCCCAACCGGAGTGGGGGTGGAGGGCACCCCTGCTCCCGTCCGGGCCGCAGCAGCTCCCCTGAGGCTGGCTACCAGCTCAGAAAGCCTGCCGCTGCCCAGCCCGGGGAGGCGTCCTCAGGCACTGGGGGGAGGGGGCTAGGAAGGGACCCGCCCCTGGCCTGCAGCATGACCGCTTAGGGCCTGCTTCTCAGAGCAAGGCCCGCGGCTCTCCCCACGGTGTCCTCCCCACCAGCTGCCTCTCCCACGACTGCACCCGGATCCTGCCCGTCCCGCACAAACCTCTGCACCCTGCAGGCTCTTAAGAAAGCAGAGAAAAAGGGAAGGTGAGTTCTCCAGCCCTCCCCAGCCCTGCCGGTCACACGCAATGCCTCGGTGGCCGCAGTGGACAGAGCCTATCCCACAGCTGAGTCAGAGAACCAACAGGGGAAACGCGTGTGAGCAATGGCCCTCACCTTTGAAACACTGTCAAGGTCACGTCTGTCCCCTAGGAAACGCCTGCTTCCAGATCGGACTTTGGTAAGATATTTATTAGGGACAGTGGGGGCCCTGCCCGCCTCAGGAAGAGACAAGTCCGGGGAGCCCCCTGTGCAGGCCGGTGGGCACTGGGCCCCACGCAGGGAGAGCACCCAGCACAGTGCCCGATGCCCTGCCGGCTCTCACGGCGGCGCCATCCACACGGAGGGCCTGGCGCCCCCAGGTGGGCCAGAGCTTCCCGAGACATGGCCCGCATGCTGGGACTCAGCCGGGGTCCCATGGAGGCCGTGGCTGTGGCAGGGACCCCACATCTCCCAGGCGCTTGGGCACGGGGTCATGGGAAGAAGGCTTGGCAGCTCGGTCCCGACTGACCGTCACTCCACGTCTTCCTGCAGCTCCAGCTTGTGCAGGGCCTGGAGCCGGCCGACCACGGTCTGCCGCACGGCCTCCAGCCCCTCGGCGTCCAGCTCCCGCAGCAGCAGCAGGACGGCGCTCAGCACGTTGTTCTGGGGGCACAGAGTCACCGTCTGAGGGCCCCACCCTGACATGGACACCTCGGGCAAGTCACCTTCCAGGCAAGCCGGACAGACACAGACAGAGACTCAGGTGGACGGAGCCTGCAGGAACTGCCCAGAGAGGTTAAGCCACTGGCCCTTGGCCACACAGTAGGGATCAGTGCTCGGGACCGTGCGATCTCACACACACACACACACACACACATACACACACGCACGCTCGTGTGTGTCATGCGTGTGCGTGTGGTCTCTATCTGCACCTGAGCGAGAGGGGATTTTGCACACGGGCTACTCGAGCTGGCTCGTCCTGCAAGTAGAGCCGTGAGCCGCAGCGCACGGCAGCAACGTGATGTCAGCTCAGAGGGACACGGTGGGGCTCAGCACCAGAGCCCCCACCCGCCCCATGGTGCTAACCTTTGGCCTCAGCAACCCTTGAGGGTCCTGTTCCCCCTGCACCCCTACACTGCTGCGGCCTCCCTGGCCACCTGCATCCTCCTACTCGGGCTTGTAGGACCTCCCGTGGGAGGACCGAGCCGCGCTTCCTGCTCGGGGCAGAGCCGCAGCCTTCCCTTCTGTCCCCAGAGCGGCTCTGTCTGCTCCAGGGGATTCCGTGACTTTCTGGATCAGTGATTCAATCGCGAGGCTACGCCCCACCCCAAACCCCCGGATGCTCTGCAGACGCCTGCACGTGGGGAGGCGGGTCCTTTGGACCTTGCCTCATCGGCAGAGACTGACCGGCCCCGGGGACTATCGGGGGGCTCCTCCCTGAAGGTGCTGGGGAGCACGTGCACGGACCTTGCGGAGGATGGTGACCTGTGCAGGGCTGGGCCTCAGGCCCAGGGATAGCCGCCTACACTGGCCTGCAGCCCACAGTCACTTTTGTCAGTGGCTCTGGGGGATGCTTTTCCTGAAGGGTGGCCTGGCCCCTCCCAAGGACAGGGCCTCTGTCCATCCCTTCTGCACCGCCCACAGGCTTTTTCAGTTCCTCGAGGGGGCGCTGGCAGCCCCCAGCCCCACCTGTGGAGCCCTTCCCATGTGCGCGCTGGTCCCACAGCTCCGGTCAGACCCTGCCGCCGGGAGCCGGGAGCAGCGGGTCACGGGCCTCCCTCAGGCCCCGGCTCTGCTCGAGCAGCTCCTCCCACGGGACAGAGGCAACGTCCCCACTGGGCCAAGCTAACGCTGGTGACCCCGTTCTGCCGGCCATACTCAGGATGTGGCCACTCTGGCTGATGGTGCCAGTCCTGCTGGTGTGGGTCCATAGGGAAGCTGCCCTTTCCCGCCCATCAGGACACACGTGGGAAGACACGGCCCCTCTCCTCTTGGGTGTGCGCCTGGATCAGACGGCCAACCCGGTGACCAGGAAGGGAACAAGCCCCAGGACCGGCCAGAATAACAAAGAGGCAGAGGCTTGGAAAGCTCCAGCATGTTGGACGGAGCTGCCCACATAACCCACTCCTTGAACCTGTTACTCCTTATGGACCACCAGGAGCCACGATGCCACAGAAGCCGCCGGGCTGGGACACGGAGGCCCCCCGCGAGCAGCACCCCTGCAGCATCAGCTGCTCGAGCCGCCTTCCCACCCCCAGGCCAGATGCTGGGTGGACCCGGGTCCCGTGTGTGGCACGGAGCGGCCCGCCAGCTGCTTCGGGGATCCCCTCTCGCTCCGGGGCTGCTCCTTCTCTACTGGCCTGGACACCCCCTCTAGTCCTGCCCAGAGCCGGCTTCTCAAACCTGGGTCCCTGGGTGTCTACAGCCTGTCCGGCCCCACCGTCCACATGCGGGGCGGCAGGAGAGGTGGCTGCCTCCAGCCCGGGCTGTCCCCAGGTCACACTCACCCTGTTCTTGTGACTGCTCACGGCGTCCCTCTGCGAGAAGGAAGGGAACCGCTCCCGGGAAGGCGGCTTCAGGCCCAGCTGGCTCTGGACGCTGCAGGTAGGAGGTGGAGCACAGGGTGCATGAGGCCCGCCCTGCTTGGGGCCCCATTTCCAACCCCGGAGCCGCCGATCACAGTGAGGCAAGCGACCCGCCGCTTGGTGACGCTGCTTCTGGAGGGACGGAGCGCTGCACGGGCAGGGCACGAAGGATGGGCGCCCCTGCCCGTGCGGGCAAGCACGTATCTCTCTGGCCCCCCGGGGGCCCCTCGCTGCACCTGGGCTCCCCCAGCGTGGGGGCCACCGAACACAAACGGGAACGCAGAGCTGTGGGCGGCACCCAGACGGCTTCCCGCACTGGCGGCCAGCAGAACGGCCGGCTTGGCTGCCGAGTGGCCACGGCCCGACCACCTCACTGGGCTCGGCTGCTCCTACCACGTTTCCTGTGCTCCGTGGCGGCTCAGAAACACCCGTGACAGTCTGCAGCCTGGCCCCAGAGACTGCTTCAGCCACATGGGCAGTGCTGTGGTCAGAGGTGCCCTCCTTGGGCCGCATTCCCCTCCCCCCACCAGCAGCTTGGCTGGCCACAGTCACAGCCTCCTGGCCTGCCCTCGGGAGGCTGCAGGGCTGGGCCCAGGGGTGCCCTCAGGCCCGCCGGCCCATGTCACCTGCCCCAGCTCCAGGCCACTCCAGATGAGGGCGTGGTTACACACACACACACACATGTGCACGTGCGTGTGCACGCCTGGGCCCGGAGCCTCCCGGACGCAGAGCCGGAAGCAGGCTGGGGGTCACTGAGAGCCGCAGATGGCAGGAACCGCGCGGGGCAGCTCCTTCCCTCCTTCCCAGAAGGGCCCACTGAGTCCCCAGGAGGACCCTAGGGGCAGGCCTGCGGCCCCGGCCAGGCTCACCTCATCTCCTCCTCGCCACAGCTCAGTGTGTCCTGCCGGGTCTCGGCGCTGGTGTCCATGGCACTCACGGCGTAGGACAGCTCAGACCCACTGTTCCCTGTGCCCTCAGTGCCAGGGGCCGTGACCTCCTCTCCCTCCAGCAGCGCACGGGACAGCTCCTCCTCGGTCACGGCTTCAGAGCGGGGGCGGGGAGCAACGGCATCAGAGCAGACTGGCCCCCACAGGAGCCACCCCCCGCCCCCAGGAGAGCACCGGGAGGGGCAGCTGCCCATCTGGAGGGTTCAGGGCTGTGCGGGGCGCCGCCAGGGTGGACACGTACGCTGGTTGTCCAGCTTCTGCAGGTGCGGCAGGTTGCGCAGGACGGTCATGCGGTAGAGGTGCGGGTCGGGGCCGCAGCACGGGTTCTCCGCCAGCCAGAGCACGCGCAGGCGCGGCAGGCCTTTCAGGTAGAAGAGCTCGGCCAGGCTGGGGATGCGGTTCTTCCGCAGGTAGAGCTCGCTCAGCTGCCGGCACTGGCTCACGGGCTCCAGGGTGGAGACGCTGTTGACGCTGCATGGGGACAGCACGGGGACAGCAGGGGATCAGGACAGCGAGCACCCCGCTTGCGGAGGGTGGCCCCTTCCATCCCTCTCGGGCCCACTGCAAACTCCAGAAAAGGCCCCCGCGGGGTCAGGCCCATCTGCCCTCTCCGCAGAAGGAGGTCAACACTGGACCCTATGAGTCAAGTTCAACAAAGACCTCAGGCGTAAGGACGGAAAGTCTCTCAGGCTGGAAACAGGAGGAGCAGGGAGCCATGCCCTGGCCTCTGGTTTGGTGCAGGCCTCGGGGGGCTGGGGGGGGCGTGCAGTTGGGGGGTCAGAGGACACGGAACAGGCCACCAAAGAACGTCTCTGTGCCCCTAAGTGGGCAGCGGCCGGAAAACCCCACAGCAACACAGCAAGCGCCAGCGAGCTCAGCCTTCCGCAGAACTGAACACCCGAAACAAAGTAAGTGAGTTTACGTTTTGTCCCTCAGACTTGTGAACAAACCACAGACGGAAAATCGTCAGGCCTCTAGGTAGAGAGCCTACAGGCTCCCGGGGACACAAGCAGAAAGCTTCCCACCTCCGCAAAGTCAGACGGACCGCAAAGGCGTGCTCAGCAGGTGGGCAGGCGGCCAGGACTGGTGCCCAGTGAGAGCACTATGCAGGCCAGGACAGTCCCCCTCCACCCCCGTGCAGTCCTGGGGACGCTGCGGCTCCCTGCACAGCTTGGGGGGCACGAGTGGGGCCACTTGGAGCGACCCTGCCTGAAGGGCCAGATGATCTAGAACATTCTCTGCCGGAGGCTGCACTGGTGGGGACAGCACGGCAGCGGGGGCCCCGGTTACTGATGGAGCTGCTGGTGTGGAGGCCTGTGCTCAGCACAGGGGAGCTGCATGCGACAGCCCATAGGCAGCAGATGCCATGCGCCTAGAGCACGGCGAGGCTCTGTCATCTCCAAGTCTGAGAAGCCGGCCAAGGCCTGGGCTGGGGTGGGCCGTGAAGATCCGAGCCACACCGGCCTGCCGTCCTCCTGCAGGAGCACCGGGCTAGCTGTGGCTGCACGGTGTTGTGTCCCCCCTAAACTCCTATGCTGAAACCCAAGCCCCAGGGTGACAGGGTTCAGAGGGGACGGGGTCAGGGGTCAGGGCGCCCTCAGGAAAGAGCTCCCCTGAGCTCCCTCGCCCCTCCCCTACAGGGACCGAGGGAGAAGGGGCCTCCCCAGACACAAAACGCCAGCACCTTCCCCTTGGACTCACAGCTCCAGAGGCACGAGACATGCTGTCTACAGTCCACAAGTTGCCCAGTCTACGGGATTCTTACAGCAGCCAGGACAGACAGCCCGCCTGCGCGAGGCTCTGAGACCAAAGGGAAGTGACCGCACCCCAGGAAAGGACTTGGCACCCTGTGTTCACACTGCGACTCACACTTGGGTTCCAATGCAGTTGGCCACACGGGCACTGGGTACCTGAGCTCAGTCCACTACCCTGGACCTCCTGTCCTTTCTCTGGGCCGTGAATGCGACAGATCCTACAGCTCAGGGAGCCCCCCACGCAGGGCAGAGGTGGGCGGAAGCTGCGCCCACTTTCAGGAAAGAAAGGCGACCCACTGACTCATCAGGGACGCTTCCGAGCTCCAGTCCCGGCCTCACTGGTAACAAGAACTCCACGACACGGACGGCGGGCCAGCACGCTCGCCAAGCTCTGTTTCCCCGCCTGCGCCCACCCCTCGCTGCCCCCACACGGGCAGGTGCCGGTAACATGTCTGTATTACAGGGCAGGAAACTGAGGCCCAGAGGTCTGAACCTTGCCCAAGGAGGAGACTAGCAACCGGCAAGCAGCGGCGACTCCCAGGCCCCCTCCCCCGACCCTCCCAACTGCCCGGCTGCCAGAAATGCCGACGGCTGCATTTGGCTCATGCACGGTTTCCCTAGTCTATTAAGATGCCAGTGCCCCCGGAGAGATGGCTACAGTCATGCAGCGCGTGTGACGGAGCTCCTCGCCGTGCCGGAGACGGGGCAGAGCCGGTGGGAACTCTGGGGGCAGACACTGCGGCCTCCACGGCGGCTGCTCCTTGGGTGGGTGTGTTCCCAAGGTCGTGGTAGGGGCGGGCAGGGACATAGCTGGAGGGGGACGGCCAGGCAGAGCATCGGAGGGGCCCTGTGCACCCAGGCTGCCCCACCCACAGAGGTGGCCCTCCCAGACACACTCCCGATGGGACTTCTCAGCTTCTCTCGGGCTTGAGAAGGTTCTCGCCTTCCTTCTGGCCCGGGGACTCAGAGCACAGCAACGTGTAGGTACCTGAGTGTGATCACTTCCAGGCTGGGCATCTCCCGGCAGATGGAGACCTAGGAAGTAAAGGAAGCTGGTGGCGCACATACCGCCCGGCACCGCCGGCCGGCCCAGCGCGGACATGGCCACATGCAGCCGCACCGCCACCGCCGAGGCAGGGCTGGCACAGCACACAGAGAGCCCGCGGGCTCTGCGTCACACTCAGTACTCCGCACTGTCCTCGGGACCCCTCAGCCCGCAGGAGGAACACGCACGGTCTCTCTCTCGCCACCACCAAATGCGGCCAGGATCCCTACCCTTCGAAGGCCTCAGAAGACATCAGCTAAGGGGACCTCGGCCATCAGACCTGGGCCCAAAGGGAGAGGGGATTGCAGCTGGATCTCGTGCCATCTAATACTGTCAGTTCAGGGGAGAAGAGCAACAAGGGCCTGGCTGGGTCCACAACGGGTCCCTAACCTCTGAGGCCAAAGGGCGGGGCAGTCCCCAGATGTCTCTGCACCTGCCACGCGCCAGGCACAGAGCCAGACGGGGCCCTTGACCTCAACAGGCTCGCAGTCTGCTCAGAACACTTCACGTGTGCCGTGGAGTGGTTTTCTGCTCTGGTGGTATTTTTGGTTTTTTAGGGTAGTTTTTGGCTGCTTGAACATGCTGTGTTTCGGTGGCAGCGTGAGCTGGAATCAGCTCTTCTGGATTTCGACTCTGTTTTCAAGGAAAGGCACGGTTCAAGCGACAAAGGTAAGGAAGAAAGAAAAGACAGGCACGTGGTCCCTGTCTGAGTCGGGACTTCCAGCCCAGGAGACAGAGAAAGGGAAGAAATCTGTCCACAGACCCACAGCTCCGCTCAGGGTGCTGCCCCCTGACCCCCACCCTGCGCCCCACTCCCCTGCCACGGCCTGGGGGCCAGAGCACAACACTGGATCCCAGCGAGAGCGGGAGCTGAAGGGACCAGCTGCTCCCTCCTCCGTGAGACCGGGGACATGCAGGAGCTTCCGAATAAAGCCGGGCACAGGGCAAAGCTTTTTCCTTAGTCGTTCACGCTACGCAAACCGCTACGTGGACAGAGTAGCAAGTTCGGGGCTGAACAGAACGCGTGCAGTTCTGTAAACTCCGCGGTCCTCCTGGGCCGCAGGATACAACTCTCGGGACCAGAGCGCACCGGGAGAGGCTCGCCGGAATACTTACGTCTGTGAGGCGGCTGCCCCTAGAGAAAGAAAAGACGTGTACTTTAATTTGATTAAAGTTGAGCAAAATAGTATTAGAAACACAAATTCCAAAAATGAACGACAAATGTCCACAGGCTAAAATTCCACAATGTCGGTGACAAAGTCAGGGACGGCCTATCCAGACGAGCGGCAAAGGGTCAAACCTTGGGACAGGCTGTTTGCGACCCAAGTCTCTGACCCTGCTTGAGGGCTGCCTCTGCGGCCAAGGAGCAGGAGAGCCGCTGCTCTTGGGGACAGAGATCTGCTCACTCCGCAGGCGGTGGCAAGGCCGCACAATGTCCCTCACTGATGAAGTCAACAAGCGAGCCCTTGTGAGGCTGAGTGCAAAGGCTGAGCGCGCAGCTCATGAACACAGACGCCGGCGCGCCTGAATCGGGGCCCTTGTCTCCGCTGCTCAGACAAGGCCCGGCCACCTCTTGGAAAACAAAGAGGGGTGTTATTGGGAACAAGTGACGAGCTCACTGCAGTCAATCTGTCGACACTTCCTCGGAGGAAGGCTGGGCTCTGGGCTAAGCTCCCCATATCCCCCTCCACTGCCCCGCATACAGGAGCTCGTGGAGCCTTGCCTTGAGTCCCCGGTGAACACCTGTAGATCCTTCGGGAGTTCCTGAAGCGCATCTGTCCTTCCCTGGCCCAGCCAGACCTGGCCAGCCCAGCCTGGAGCCCGCACTGACCCCACACCTGGCCAGCCCAGCGTAGGGCCCACACTGACCCCCAGACTTGGCCAGCCCAGCATAGGGCCC
>NC_081558.1:217552719-217552970 GCF_022355385.1 Mustela nigripes
CAGCCCAGCATAGGGCCCGCACTGACCCCAGGCCTGGTCAGCCCAGCATAGGGCCCGCACTGACCCCCAGACTTGGCCAGCCCAGCATAGGGCCCGCACTGACCCCAGGCCTGGTCAGCCCAGCCTGGAGCCCACACTGACCCTAGGCCTGGCGAGCCCAGCCTGGAGCCCACACTGACCCCAGACCTGGCCAGCCCAGCCTGGAGACTGCACTGACCCCAGACCTGGCCAGCCCAGCCTGGAGCCCACAC
>NC_081558.1:217553370-217555095 GCF_022355385.1 Mustela nigripes
CCCGTCTCGCCCCTCCCAGGCAGCAAGGCACCGGGGACTAAGGACTGGGTTGCCGGGTGTCGTCACCTTCCCCGCGAGGGAGCGGCTCACCCTGCATCCCCCACGGGCAGGGGACCCGGCTCCCGCGCGCGGATGTCAGAAAACGGCCTCTCGAAGGCACCGTGGGCCCCACTGGCGCTGTCCGAAGGCCGGCGAGGAGCCTCCGGGCGATCCCAGCCGCCCGGGGCAGGCAGAGCGCGTCCGCGGCCACAGCCCGGGGCGGGGTGGGGGTTGGTGCAAGCTTCGGGTCGACCCCGGCCGCGGCCCCGGTTTGCGGCAGCACCTCCCGCAGGCGGAGCGGCCCCGGCACCCGCGTCCTTCCACCCCGACCGCCCTGCGGCTCCTCGCCGGCCCGTCCCGCCCGAGGCCCAGAGCCCAGCCGCGGGTCCCGGGCCGCGGGCAGGACGCGCGGGGACCGCCCCGGCCTCTGGGCCTCACCAGCAGTTGAGCTTCCGCACGCTGTGCAGCTCCGAGGCCTTGGCGCGGGACAGGACCATCTTCCGAGTCAGCTTCATGGCCGAGCGCCCGGGGACCCACACCGCGGCCCCGCCGGCCCGACCCAGCCCGCGGACCGGGTCTCCGCTCCCCCGCGGCCCGTCTCCAGGGGGCGGGGCCCGCGTCGCCAGGGGCGGGGACAGCGAGCCCATTGGTCACCCCGCGAGGGGGCGGAGCGGCGCGAGCGCAGTGAGACCACCGAAGCTTGGCTCGGAACGTTGGCTCCGCCCCGCCCCGCCCCTCGGGCCGGACGCCCAGGGCTGCGCATGTGCGGCGTGGGGAGCGGGCGTGTGACGCGGTTCTGTCGCGCCCGCTTGCGGACCGCGTTCCCGACCGAGCCCCAGCCCCGGGCCCTCCGGCCCCAGCCCCGGGCCCCCCGAGCCCCCGAGCCCTCGAGGACCCCGCCCCCAGCTGGAGCCCCCACGCCCGGAGGACCGCGGGGACGTTGTTGACCCCGCGTCGCTGTCGGACCCGCGGTCGGGGGCGGCCCCGGGGCTTCCTGCTCCCCGCGGGCGTGTCGGGACGCGGCTCGCGAGGACTAAGCGGTTCAGACGCGGGTGACCGGCTGGGCGTGCGGACCCGGTCTGGGCCTCCGCGGACGCCCGTGCCCGTGCCCGCGAGTGCGCTCCGCGGACGCCCCGCCCCGCCCCGCGCCGCCCCGCCCGCCGGGTCCCCGCGCCCCGCGTCCGGCCGAGCGAGGAGGGTCCGGTGCCCCCGGCCCGCGGCGAGCCAGGCCCCCGCGCCTCGTCCCCGCGGTCCGGCCAGAGCCCGCCTCGCTGTCCTCACTGTCCGAGCGCGTGTTCTCTGCCGCAGTGACGCAGGCGGGGGCCGGGGCTACACGAAGGCCCCGCGGCGCGGCGAGAGAGGAGACTCGGGGGAGCAGAACCCACGGCGGGTCCCGCGCCCGCCGGCCCTGGCGCTGGTGGCGCAGAGACGACGTGGGGCCCCGCCGGGAGGGGGCTTCCCGCCGCCGCTGTGGCCCCGGGTGTCCTTGTGCGGGCCTGGCCGGCCACGGCGGTGCGATTCCTGCCCTGCGCTCTCCCACGGACGCGGGCGAGGTGCCCCACAGTGGTGCGGGAGTCTCCTCGGGCCGCAGGAGAAGACACAGGCCCTGAGATGCAAGCGGGCCTTACGCGCTGTGCCGGGCTCCCCTCCGGGACTCAGGGCAGCCAGAGCTTGTGTGGTGCGGGA